>NW_027370538.1:0-35353 GCF_046119375.1 Phyllobates terribilis | reverse complement strand
AGATGCCAGCTCCTTTCATTCAGTCAGTAGCTTCAAACATTTCTGGTATATGAAAAACATGTTTTTCAATGGCAAAAATCAATGAATATTGTAAATGCACAAACAGTAATATCTCCACATTGCAAGGTGCAATTCTGAAATTTTTTGCTTTTTCCTGCTAATCCTAGCATGATAAAGAAGATTCAAAGAGAGTGAGATGCCAGCTCCTTTCATTCAGTCAGTAGCTTCAAACATTTCTGGTATATGAAAAACATGTTTTTCAATGGCAAAAATCAATGAATATTGTAAATGCACAAACAGTAATATCTCCACATTGCACGGTGCAATTCTGAAATTTTTAGCTTTTTCCTGTTAATCCTAGCATGATAAAGAAGATTCAAAGAGAGTGAGATGCCAGCTCCTTTCATTCAGTCAGTAGCTTCAAACATTTCTGGTATATGAAAAACATGTTTTTCAATGGCAAAAATCAATGAATATTGTAAATGCACAAACAGTAATATCTCCACATTGCAAGGTGCAATTCTGAAATTTTTTGCTTTTTCCTGCTAATCCTAGCATGATAAAGAAGATTCAAAGAGAGTGAGATGCCATCTCCTTTCATTCAGTCAGTAGCTTCAAACATTTCTGGTATATGAAAAACATGTTTTTCAATGGCAAAAATCAATGAATATTGTAAATGCACAAACAGTAATATCTCCACATTGCACGGTGCAATTCTGAAATTTTTAGCTTTTTCCTGTTAATCCTAGCATGATAAAGAAGATTCAAAGAGAGTGAGATGCCAGCTCCTTTCATTCAGTCAGTAGCTTCAAACATTTCTGGTATATGAAAAACATGTTTTTCAATGGCAAAAATCAATGAATATTGTAAATGCACAAACAGTAATATCTCCACATTGCAAGGTGCAATTCTGAAATTTTTTGCTTTTTCCTGTTAATCCTAGCATGATAAAGAAGATTCAAAGAGAGTGAGATGCCAGCTCCTTTCATTCAGTCAGTAGCTTCAAACATTTCTGGTATATGAAAAACATGTTTTTCAATGGCAAAAATCAATGAATATTGTAAATGCACAAACAGTAATATCTCCACATTGCAAGGTGCAATTCTGAAATTTTTTGCTTTTTCCTGCTAATCCTAGCATGATAAAGAAGATTCAGAGAGTGAGATGCCAGCTCCTTTCATTCAGTCAGTAGCTTCAAACATTTCTGGTATATGAAAAACATGTTTTTCAATGGCAAAAATCAATGAATATTGTAAATGCACAAACAGTAATATCTCCACATTGCACGGTGCAATTCTGAAATTTTTAGCTTTTTCCTGTTAATCCTAGCATGATAAAGAAGATTCAAAGAGAGTGAGATGCCAGCTCCTTTCATTCAGTCAGTAGCTTCAAACATTTCTGGTATATGAAAAACATGTTTTTCAATGGCAAAAATCAATGAATATTGTAAATGCACAAACAGTAATATCTCCACATTGCAAGGTGCAATTCTGAAATTTTTTGCTTTTTCCTGCTAATCCTAGCATGATAAAGAAGATTCAAAGAGAGTGAGATGCCAGCTCCTTTCATTCAGTCAGTAGCTTCAAACATTTCTGGTATATGAAAAACATGTTTTTCAATGGCAAAAATCAATGAATATTGTAAATGCACAAACAGTAATATCTCCACATTGCACGGTGCAATTCTGAAATTTTTAGCTTTTTCCTGTTAATCCTAGCATGATAAAGAAGATTCAAAGAGAGTGAGATGCCAGCTCCTTTCATTCAGTCAGTAGCTTCAAACATTTCTGGTATATGAAAAACATGTTTTTCAATGGCAAAAATCAATGAATATTGTAAATGCACAAACAGTAATATCTCCACATTGCAAGGTGCAATTCTGAAATTTTTTGCTTTTTCCTGTTAATCCTAGCATGATAAAGAAGATTCAAAGAGAGTGAGATGCCAGCTCCTTTCATTCAGTCAGTAGCTTCAAACATTTCTGGTATATGAAAAACATGTTTTTCAATGGCAAAAATCAATGAATATTGTAAATGCACAAACAGTAATATCTCCACATTGCAAGGTGCAATTCTGAAATTTTTTGCTTTTTCCTGCTAATCCTAGCATGATAAAGAAGATTCAAAGAGAGTGAGATGCCAGCTCCTTTCATTCAGTCAGTAGCTTCAAACATTTCTGGTATATGAAAAACATGTTTTTCAATGGCAAAAATCAATGAATATTGTAAATGCACAAACAGTAATATCTCCACATTGCAAGGTGCAATTCTGAAATTTTTTGCTTTTTCCTGCTAATCCTAGCATGATAAAGAAGATTCAAAGAGAGTGAGATGCCAGCTCCTTTCATTCAGTCAGTAGCTTCAAACATTTCTGGTATATGAAAAACATGTTTTTCAATGGCAAAAATCAATGAATATTGTAAATGCACAAACAGTAATATCTCCACATTGCACGGTGCAATTCTGAAATTTTTAGCTTTTTCCTGTTAATCCTAGCATGATAAAGAAGATTCAAAGAGAGTGAGATGCCAGCTCCTTTCATTCAGTCAGTAGCTTCAAACATTTCTGGTATATGAAAAACATGTTTTTCAATGGCAAAAATCAATGAATATTGTAAATGCACAAACAGTAATATCTCCACATTGCAAGGTGCAATTCTGAAATTTTTTGCTTTTTCCTGCTAATCCTAGCATGATAAAGAAGATTCAAAGAGAGTGAGATGCCAGCTCCTTTCATTCAGTCAGTAGCTTCAAACATTTCTGGTATATGAAAAACATGTTTTTCAATGGCAAAAATCAATGAATATTGTAAATGCACAAACAGTAATATCTCCACATTGCACGGTGCAATTCTGAAATTTTTAGCTTTTTCCTGTTAATCCTAGCATGATAAAGAAGATTCAAAGAGAGTGAGATGCCAGCTCCTTTCATTCAGTCAGTAGCTTCAAACATTTCTGGTATATGAAAAACATGTTTTTCAATGGCAAAAATCAATGAATATTGTAAATGCACAAACAGTAATATCTCCACATTGCAAGGTGCAATTCTGAAATTTTTTGCTTTTTCCTGCTAATCCTAGCATGATAAAGAAGATTCAAAGAGAGTGAGATGCCATCTCCTTTCATTCAGTCAGTAGCTTCAAACATTTCTGGTATATGAAAAACATGTTTTTCAATGGCAAAAATCAATGAATATTGTAAATGCACAAACAGTAATATCTCCACATTGCACGGTGCAATTCTGAAATTTTTAGCTTTTTCCTGTTAATCCTAGCATGATAAAGAAGATTCAAAGAGAGTGAGATGCCAGCTCCTTTCATTCAGTCAGTAGCTTCAAACATTTCTGGTATATGAAAAACATGTTTTTCAATGGCAAAAATCAATGAATATTGTAAATGCACAAACAGTAATATCTCCACATTGCAAGGTGCAATTCTGAAATTTTTTGCTTTTTCCTGTTAATCCTAGCATGATAAAGAAGATTCAAAGAGAGTGAGATGCCAGCTCCTTTCATTCAGTCAGTAGCTTCAAACATTTCTGGTATATGAAAAACATGTTTTTCAATGGCAAAAATCAATGAATATTGTAAATGCACAAACAGTAATATCTCCACATTGCAAGGTGCAATTCTGAAATTTTTTGCTTTTTCCTGCTAATCCTAGCATGATAAAGAAGATTCAGAGAGTGAGATGCCAGCTCCTTTCATTCAGTCAGTAGCTTCAAACATTTCTGGTATATGAAAAACATGTTTTTCAATGGCAAAAATCAATGAATATTGTAAATGCACAAACAGTAATATCTCCACATTGCACGGTGCAATTCTGAAATTTTTAGCTTTTTCCTGTTAATCCTAGCATGATAAAGAAGATTCAAAGAGAGTGAGATGCCAGCTCCTTTCATTCAGTCAGTAGCTTCAAACATTTCTGGTATATGAAAAACATGTTTTTCAATGGCAAAAATCAATGAATATTGTAAATGCACAAACAGTAATATCTCCACATTGCAAGGTGCAATTCTGAAATTTTTTGCTTTTTCCTGCTAATCCTAGCATGATAAAGAAGATTCAAAGAGAGTGAGATGCCAGCTCCTTTCATTCAGTCAGTAGCTTCAAACATTTCTGGTATATGAAAAACATGTTTTTCAATGGCAAAAATCAATGAATATTGTAAATGCACAAACAGTAATATCTCCACATTGCACGGTGCAATTCTGAAATTTTTAGCTTTTTCCTGTTAATCCTAGCATGATAAAGAAGATTCAAAGAGAGTGAGATGCCAGCTCCTTTCATTCAGTCAGTAGCTTCAAACATTTCTGGTATATGAAAAACATGTTTTTCAATGGCAAAAATCAATGAATATTGTAAATGCACAAACAGTAATATCTCCACATTGCAAGGTGCAATTCTGAAATTTTTTGCTTTTTCCTGTTAATCCTAGCATGATAAAGAAGATTCAAAGAGAGTGAGATGCCAGCTCCTTTCATTCAGTCAGTAGCTTCAAACATTTCTGGTATATGAAAAACATGTTTTTCAATGGCAAAAATCAATGAATATTGTAAATGCACAAACAGTAATATCTCCACATTGCAAGGTGCAATTCTGAAATTTTTTGCTTTTTCCTGCTAATCCTAGCATGATAAAGAAGATTCAAAGAGAGTGAGATGCCAGCTCCTTTCATTCAGTCAGTAGCTTCAAACATTTCTGGTATATGAAAAACATGTTTTTCAATGGCAAAAATCAATGAATATTGTAAATGCACAAACAGTAATATCTCCACATTGCACGGTGCAATTCTGAAATTTTTAGCTTTTTCCTGTTAATCCTAGCATGATAAAGAAGATTCAAAGAGAGTGAGATGCCAGCTCCTTTCATTCAGTCAGTAGCTTCAAACATTTCTGGTATATGAAAAACATGTTTTTCAATGGCAAAAATCAATGAATATTGTAAATGCACAAACAGTAATATCTCCACATTGCAAGGTGCAATTCTGAAATTTTTTGCTTTTTCCTGTTAATCCTAGCATGGTAAAGAAGATTCAAAGAGAGTGAGATGCCAGCTCCTTTCATTCAGTCAGTAGCTTCAAACATTTCTGGTATATGAAAAACATGTTTTTCAATGGCAAAAATCAATGAATATTGTAAATGCACAAACAGTAATATCTCCACATTGCAAGGTGCAATTCTGAAATTTTTTGCTTTTTCCTGCTAATCCTAGCATGATAAAGAAGATTCAAAGAGAGTGAGATGCCAGCTCCTTTCATTCAGTCAGTAGCTTCAAACATTTCTGGTATATGAAAAACATGTTTTTCAATGGCAAAAATCAATGAATATTGTAAATGCACAAACAGTAATATCTCCACATTGCACGGTGCAATTCTGAAATTTTTAGCTTTTTCCTGTTAATCCTAGCATGATAAAGAAGATTCAAAGAGAGTGAGATGCCAGCTCCTTTCATTCAGTCAGTAGCTTCAAACATTTCTGGTATATGAAAAACATGTTTTTCAATGGCAAAAATCAATGAATATTGTAAATGCACAAACAGTAATATCTCCACATTGCAAGGTGCAATTCTGAAATTTTTTGCTTTTTCCTGCTAATCCTAGCATGATAAAGAAGATTCAAAGAGAGTGAGATGCCAGCTCCTTTCATTCAGTCAGTAGCTTCAAACATTTCTGGTATATGAAAAACATGTTTTTCAATGGCAAAAATCAATGAATATTGTAAATGCACAAACAGTAATATCTCCACATTGCACGGTGCAATTCTGAAATTTTTAGCTTTTTCCTGTTAATCCTAGCATGATAAAGAAGATTCAAAGAGAGTGAGATGCCAGCTCCTTTCATTCAGTCAGTAGCTTCAAACATTTCTGGTATATGAAAAACATGTTTTTCAATGGCAAAAATCAATGAATATTGTAAATGCACAAACAGTAATATCTCCACATTGCAAGGTGCAATTCTGAAATTTTTTGCTTTTTCCTGCTAATCCTAGCATGATAAAGAAGATTCAAAGAGAGTGAGATGCCAGCTCCTTTCATTCAGTCAGTAGCTTCAAACATTTCTGGTATATGAAAAACATGTTTTTCAATGGCAAAAATCAATGAATATTGTAAATGCACAAACAGTAATATCTCCACATTGCACGGTGCAATTCTGAAATTTTTAGCTTTTTCCTGTTAATCCTAGCATGATAAAGAAGATTCAAAGAGAGTGAGATGCCAGCTCCTTTCATTCAGTCAGTAGCTTCAAACATTTCTGGTATATGAAAAACATGTTTTTCAATGGCAAAAATCAATGAATATTGTAAATGCACAAACAGTAATATCTCCACATTGCAAGGTGCAATTCTGAAATTTTTTGCTTTTTCCTGTTAATCCTAGCATGATAAAGAAGATTCAAAGAGAGTGAGATGCCAGCTCCTTTCATTCAGTCAGTAGCTTCAAACATTTCTGGTATATGAAAAACATGTTTTTCAATGGCAAAAATCAATGAATATTGTAAATGCACAAACAGTAATATCTCCACATTGCAAGGTGCAATTCTGAAATTTTTTGCTTTTTCCTGTTAATCCTAGCATGATAAAGAAGATTCAAAGAGAGTGAGATGCCAGCTCCTTTCATTCAGTCAGTAGCTTCAAACATTTCTGGTATATGAAAAACGTTTTTCAATGGCAAAAATCAATGAATATTGTAAATGCACAAACAGTAATATCTCCACATTGCAAGGTGCAATTCTGAAATTTTTTGCTTTTTCCTGCTAATCCTAGCATGATAAAGAAGATTCAAAGAGAGTGAGATGCCAGCTCCTTTCATTCAGTCAGTAGCTTCAAACATTTCTGGTATATGAAAAACATGTTTTTCAATGGCAAAAATCAATGAATATTGTAAATGCACAAACAGTAATATCTCCACATTGCACGGTGCAATTCTGAAATTTTTAGCTTTTTCCTGTTAATCCTAGCATGATAAAGAAGATTCAAAGAGAGTGAGATGCCAGCTCCTTTCATTCAGTCAGTAGCTTCAAACATTTCTGGTATATGAAAAACATGTTTTTCAATGGCAAAAATCAATGAATATTGTAAATGCACAAACAGTAATATCTCCACATTGCAAGGTGCAATTCTGAAATTTTTTGCTTTTTCCTGTTAATCCTAGCATGATAAAGAAGATTCAAAGAGAGTGAGATGCCAGCTCCTTTCATTCAGTCAGTAGCTTCAAACATTTCTGGTATATGAAAAACATGTTTTTCAATGGCAAAAATCAATGAATATTGTAAATGCACAAACAGTAATATCTCCACATTGCAAGGTGCAATTCTGAAATTTTTTGCTTTTTCCTGCTAATCCTAGCATGATAAAGAAGATTCAAAGAGAGTGAGATGCCAGCTCCTTTCATTCAGTCAGTAGCTTCAAACATTTCTGGTATATGAAAAACATGTTTTTCAATGGCAAAAATCAATGAATATTGTAAATGCACAAACAGTAATATCTCCACATTGCACGGTGCAATTCTGAAATTTTTAGCTTTTTCCTGTTAATCCTAGCATGATAAAGAAGATTCAAAGAGAGTGAGATGCCAGCTCCTTTCATTCAGTCAGTAGCTTCAAACATTTCTGGTATATGAAAAACATGTTTTTCAATGGCAAAAATCAATGAATATTGTAAATGCACAAACAGTAATATCTCCACATTGCAAGGTGCAATTCTGAAATTTTTTGCTTTTTCCTGCTAATCCTAGCATGATAAAGAAGATTCAAAGAGAGTGAGATGCCAGCTCCTTTCATTCAGTCAGTAGCTTCAAACATTTCTGGTATATGAAAAACATGTTTTTCAATGGCAAAAATCAATGAATATTGTAAATGCACAAACAGTAATATCTCCACATTGCACGGTGCAATTCTGAAATTTTTAGCTTTTTCCTGTTAATCCTAGCATGATAAAGAAGATTCAAAGAGAGTGAGATGCCAGCTCCTTTCATTCAGTCAGTAGCTTCAAACATTTCTGGTATATGAAAAACATGTTTTTCAATGGCAAAAATCAATGAATATTGTAAATGCACAAACAGTAATATCTCCACATTGCAAGGTGCAATTCTGAAATTTTTTGCTTTTTCCTGCTAATCCTAGCATGATAAAGAAGATTCAAAGAGAGTGAGATGCCAGCTCCTTTCATTCAGTCAGTAGCTTCAAACATTTCTGGTATATGAAAAACATGTTTTTCAATGGCAAAAATCAATGAATATTGTAAATGCACAAACAGTAATATCTCCACATTGCACGGTGCAATTCTGAAATTTTTAGCTTTTTCCTGTTAATCCTAGCATGATAAAGAAGATTCAAAGAGAGTGAGATGCCAGCTCCTTTCATTCAGTCAGTAGGTTCAAACATTTCTGGTATATGAAAAACATGTTTTTCAATGGCAAAAATCAATGAATATTGTAAATGCACAAACAGTAATATCTCCACATTGCAAGGTGCAATTCTGAAATTTTTTGCTTTTTCCTGTTAATCCTAGCATGATAAAGAAGATTCAAAGAGAGTGAGATGCCAGCTCCTTTCATTCAGTCAGTAGCTTCAAACATTTCTGGTATATGAAAAACATGTTTTTCAATGGCAAAAATCAATGAATATTGTAAATGCACAAACAGTAATATCTCCACATTGCAAGGTGCAATTCTGAAATTTTTTGCTTTTTCCTGCTAATCCTAGCATGATGAAGATTCAAAGAGAGTGAGATGCCAGCTCCTTTCATTCAGTCAGTAGCTTCAAACATTTCTGGTATATGAAAAACATGTTTTTCAATGGCAAAAATCAATGAATATTGTAAATGCACAAACAGTAATATCTCCACATTGCACGGTGCAATTCTGAAATTTTTAGCTTTTTCCTGTTAATCCTAGCATGATAAAGAAGATTCAAAGAGAGTGAGATGCCAGCTCCTTTCATTCAGTCAGTAGCTTCAAACATTTCTGGTATATGAAAAACATGTTTTTCAATGGCAAAAATCAATGAATATTGTAAATGCACAAACAGTAATATCTCCACATTGCAAGGTGCAATTCTGAAATTTTTTGCTTTTTCCTGTTAATCCTAGCATGATAAAGAAGATTCAAAGAGAGTGAGATGCCAGCTCCTTTCATTCAGTCAGTAGCTTCAAACATTTCTGGTATATGAAAAACGTTTTTCAATGGCAAAAATCAATGAATATTGTAAATGCACAAACAGTAATATCTCCACATTGCAAGGTGCAATTCTGAAATTTTTTGCTTTTTCCTGCTAATCCTAGCATGATAAAGAAGATTCAAAGAGAGTGAGATGCCAACTCCTTTCATTCAGTCAGTAGCTTCAAACATTTCTGGTATATGAAAAACATGTTTTTCAATGGCAAAAATCAATGAATATTGTAAATGCACAAACAGTAATATCTCCACATTGCACGGTGCAATTCTGAAATTTTTAGCTTTTTCCTGTTAATCCTAGCATGATAAAGAAGATTCAAAGAGAGTGAGATGCCAGCTCCTTTCATTCAGTCAGTAGCTTCAAACATTTCTGGTATATGAAAAACATGTTTTTCAATGGCAAAAATCAATGAATATTGTAAATGCACAAACAGTAATATCTCCACATTGCAAGGTGCAATTCTGAAATTTTTTCCTTTTTCCTGCTAATCCTAGCATGATAAAGAAGATTCAAAGAGAGTGAGATGCCAGCTCCTTTCATTCAGTCAGTAGCTTCAAACATTTCTGGTATATGAAAAACATGTTTTTCAATGGCAAAAATCAATGAATATTGTAAATGCACAAACAGTAATATCTCCACATTGCACGGTGCAATTCTGAAATTTTTAGCTTTTTCCTGTTAATCCTAGCATGATAAAGAAGATTCAAAGAGAGTGAGATGCCAGCTCCTTTCATTCAGTCAGTAGCTTCAAACATTTCTGGTATATGAAAAACGTTTTTCAATGGCAAAAATCAATGAATGTTGTAAATGCACAAACAGTAATATCTCCACATTGCAAGGTGCAATTCTGAAATTTTTTGCTTTTTCCTGCTAATCCTAGCATGATAAAGAAGATTCAAAGAGAGTGAGATGCCAGCTCCTTTCATTCAGTCAGTAGCTTCAAACATTTCTGGTATATGAAAAACATGTTTTTCAATGGCAAAAATCAATGAATATTGTAAATGCACAAACAGTAATATCTCCACATTGCACGGTGCAATTCTGAAATTTTTAGCTTTTTCCTGTTAATCCTAGCATGATAAAGAAGATTCAAAGAGAGTGAGATGCCAGCTCATTTCATTCAGTCAGTAGCTTCAAACATTTCTGGACGTTTTTCAATGGCAAAAATCAATGAATATTGTAAATGCACAAACAGTAATATCTCCACATTGCAAGGTGCAATTCTGAAATTTTTTGCTTTTTCCTGCTAATCCTAGCATGATAAAGAAGATTCAAAGAGAGTGAGATGCCAGCTCCTTTCATTCAGTCAGTAGCTTCAAACATTTCTGGTATATGAAAAACATGTTTTTCAATGGCAAAAATCAATATATATTGTAAATGCACAAACAGTAATATCTCCACATTGCAAGGTGCAATTCTGAAATTTTTTGCTTTTTCCTGCTAATCCTAGCATGATAAAGAAGATTCAAAGAGAGTGAGATGCCAGCTCCTTTCATTCAGTCAGTAGCTTCAAACATTTCTGGTATATGAAAAACGTTTTTCAATGGCAAAAATCAATGAATATTGTAAATGCACAAACAGTAATATCTCCACATTGCACGGTGCAATTCTGAAATTTTTAGCTTTTTCCTGTTAATCCTAGCATGATAAAGAAGATTCAAAGAGAGTGAGATGCCAGCTCCTTTCATTCAGTCAGTAGCTTCAAACATTTCTGGTATATGAAAAACATGTTTTTCAATGGCAAAAATCAATGAATATTGTAAATGCACAAACAGTAATATCTCCACATTGCAAGGTGCAATTCTGAAATTTTTTGCTTTTTCCTGCTAATCCTAGCATGATAAAGAAGATTCAAAGAGAGTGAGATGCCAGCTCCTTTCATTCAGTCAGTAGCTTCAAACATTTCTGGTATATGAAAAACATGTTTTTCAATGGCAAAAATCAATGAATATTGTAAATGCACAAACAGTAATATCTCCACATTGCACGGTGCAATTCTGAAATTTTTAGCTTTTTCCTGTTAATCCTAGCATGATAAAGAAGATTCAAAGAGAGTGAGATGCCAGCTCCTTTCATTCAGTCAGTAGCTTCAAACATTTCTGGTATATGAAAAACATGTTTTTCAATGGCAAAAATCAATGAATATTGTAAATGCACAAACAGTAATTTCTCCACATTGCAAGGTGCAATTCTGAAATTTTTTGCTTTTTCCTGCTCCTCTTAGCATGATAAAGAAGATTCAAAGAGAGTGAGATGCCAGCTCCTTTCATTCAGTCAGTAGCTTCAAACATTTCTGGTATATGAATAACATGATGTTTTTCAATGGCAAAAATCAATGAATATTGTAAATGCACAAACAGAAATTTTTCTGGATTGCAAGGTGCAATTCTGAAATTTTTTGCTTTTTCCTGCTCCTCTTAGCATGATAAAGAAGATTCAAAGAGAGTGAGATGCCAGCTACTTTCATTCAGTCAGTAGCTTCAATCATTTCTGGACGTTTTTCAATGGTAAAAATCAATGAATATTGTAAATGCACAAACAGTAATTTCTCCACATTGCAAGGTGCAATTCTGAAATTTTTTGCTTTTTCCTGCTCCTCTAAGCATGATAAAGAAGATTCAAAGAGAGTGAGATGCCAGCTCCTTTCATTCAGTCAGTAGCTTCAAACATTTCTGGTATATGAATAACATGATGTTTTTCAATGGCAAAAATCAATGAATATTGTAAATGCACAAACAGTAATTTCTCCGCATTGCAAGGTGCAATTCTGAAATTTTTTGCTTTTTCCTGCTCCTCTTAGCATGACAAAGAAGATTCAAAGAGAGTAAGATGCCAGCTCCTTTCATTCAGTCAGTAGCTTCTATCATTTCTGGTATATGAATAACATGATGTTTTTCAATGGCAAAAATCAATGAATATTGTAAATGCACAAACAGTAATTTCTCCGCATTGCAAGGTGCAATTCTGAAATTTTTTGCTTTTTCCTGCTCCTCTTAGCATGATAAAGAAGATTCAAAGAGAGTGAGATGCCAGCTCCTTTCATTCAGTCAGTAGCTTCAATCATTTCTGGACGTTTTTCAATGGCAAAAATCAATGAATATTGTAAATGCACAAACAGTAATTTCTCCGCATTGCAAGGTGCAATTCTGAAATTTTTTGCTTTTTCCTGCTCCTCTTAGCATGATAAAGAAGATTCAAAGAGAGAGATGCCAGCTCCTTTCATTCAGTCAGTAGCTTCAATCATTTCTGGATGTTTTTCAATGGCAAAAATCAATGAATATTGTAAATGCACAAACTGTAATTTCTCCGCATTGCAAGGTGCAATTCTGAAATTTTTTGCTTTTTCCTGCTCCTCTTAGCATGATAAAGAAGATTCAAAGAGAGTGAGATGCCAGCTCCTTTCATTCAGTCAGTAGCTTCAATCATTTCTGGACGTTTTTCAATGGCAAAAATCAATGAATATTGTAAATGCACAAACAGTAATTTCTCCGCATTGCAAGGTGCAATTCTGAAATTTTTTGCTTTTTCCTGCTCCTCTTAGCATGATAAAGAAGATTCAAAGAGAGTGAGATGCCAGCTCCTTTCATTCAGTCAGTACCTTCAATCATTTCTGGATGTTTTTCAATGGCAAAAATCAATGAATATTGTAAATGCACAAACAGTAATTTCTCCGCATTGCAAGGTGAAATTCTGAAATTTTTTGCTTTTTCCCGCTCCTCTTAGCATGATAAAGAAGATTCAAAGAGAGTGAGGTGCCAGCTCCTTTCATTCAGTCAGTAGCTTCAAACATTTCTGGTATATGAATAACATGTTTTTCAATGGCAAAAATCATTGAATATTGTAAATGCACAAACAGTAATTTCTCCGCATTGCAAGGTGCAATTCTGAAATTTTTTGATTTTTCCTGCTCCTCTTAGCATGATAAAGAAGATTCAAAGAGAGTGAGATGCCAGCTCCTTTCATTCAGTCAGTAGCTTCAATCATTTCTGGACGTTTTTCAATGGCAAAAATCAATGAATATTGTAAATGCACAAACAGTAATTTCTCCGCATTGCAAGGTGCAATTCTGAAATTTTTTGCTTTTTCCTGCTCCTCTTAGCATGATAAAGAAGATTCAAAGAGAGTGAGATGCCAGCTCCTTTCATTCAGTCAGTAGCTTCAATCATTTCTGGACGTTTTTCAATGGCAAAAATCAATGAATATTGTAAATGCACAAACAGTAATTTCTCCGCATTGCAAGGTGCAATTCTGAAATTTTTTGCTTTTTCCTGCTCCTCTTAGCATGATAAAGAAGATTCAAAGAGAGTGAGATGCCAGCTCCTTTCATTCAGTCAGTAGCTTCAAACATTTCTGGTATATGAATAACATGATGTTTTTCAATGGCAAAAATCAATGAATATTGTAAATGCACAAACAGTAATTTCTCCGCATTGCAAGGTGCAAGTCTGAAATTTTTTGCTTTTTCCTGCTCCTCTTAGCATGATAAAGAAGATTCAAAGAGAGTGAGATGCCAGCTACTTTCATTCAGTCAGTAGCTTCAAACATTTCTGGTATATGAATAACATGATGTTTTTCAATGGCAAAAATCAATGAATATTGTAAATGCACAAACAGTAATTTCTCCGCATTGCAAGGTGCAATTCTGAAATTTTTTGCTTTTTCCTGCTCCTCTTAGCATGATAAAGAAGATTCAAAGAGAGTGAGATGCCAGCTCCTTTCATTCAGTCAGTAGCTTCAATCATTTCTGGACGTTTTTCAATGGCAAAAATCAATGAATATTGTAAATGCACAAACAGTAATTTCTCCGCATTGCAAGGTGCAATTCTGAAATTTTTTGCTTTTTTCCTGCTCCTCTTAGCATGATAAAGAAGATTCAAAGAGAATGAGATGCCAGCTCCTTTCATTCAGTCAGTAGCTTCAATCATTTCTGGACGTTTTTCAATGGCAAAAATCAATGAATATTGTAAATGCACAAACAGTAATTTCTCCGCATTGCAAGGTGCAATTCTGAAATTTTTTGCTTTTTCCTGCTCCTCTTAGCATGATAAAGAAGATTCAAAGAGAGGGAGATGCCAGCTCCTTTCATTCAGTCAGTAGCTTCAAACATTTCTGGTATATGAATAACATGATGTTTTTCAATGGCAAAAATCAATGAATATTGTAAATGCACAAACAGTAATTTCTCCGCATTGCAAGGTGCAATTCTGAAATTTTTTGCTTTTTCCTGCTCCTCTTAGCATGATAAAGAAGATTCAAAGAGAGTGAGATGCCAGCTCCTTTCATTCAGTCAGTAGCTTCAATCATTTCTGGACGTTTTTCAATGGCAAAAATCAATGAATATTGTAAATGCACAAACAGTAATTTCTCCGCATTGCAAGGTGCAATTCTGAAATTTTTTGCTTTTTCCTGCTCCTCTTAGCATGATAAAGAAGATTCAAAGAGAGTGAGATGCCAGCTCCTTTCATTCAGTCAGTAGCTTCAATCATTTCTGGACGTTTTTCAATGGCAAAAATCAATGAATATTGTAAATGCACAAACAGTAATTTCTCCGCATTGCAAGGTGCAATTCTGAAATTTTTTGCTTTTTCCTGCTCCTCTTAGCATGACAAAGAAGATTCAAAGAGAGTAAGATGCCAGCTCCTTTCATTCAGTCAGTAGCTTCAATCATTTCTGGTATATGAATAACATGATGTTTTTCAATGGCAAAAATCAATGAATATTGTAAATGCACAAACAGTAATTTCTCCGCATTGCAAGGTGCAATTCTGAAATTTTTTGCTTTTTCCTGCTCCTCTTAGCATGATAAAGAAGATTCAAAGAGAGTGAGATGCCAGCTCCTTTCATTCAGTCAGTAGCTTCAATCATTTCTGGACGTTTTTCAATGGCAAAAATCAATGAATATTGTAAATGCACAAACAGTAATATCTCCACATTGCACGGTGCAATTCTGAAATTTTTAGCTTTTTCCTGTTAATCCTAGCATGATAAAGAAGATTCAAAGAGAGTGAGATGCCAGCTCCTTTCATTCAGTCAGTAGCTTCAAACATTTCTGGTATATGAAAAACATGTTTTTCAATGGCAAAAATCAATGAATATTGTAAATGCACAAACAGTAATATCTCCACATTGCAAGGTGCAATTCTGAAATTTTTTGCTTTTTCCTGTTAATCCTAGCATGATAAAGAAGATTCAAAGAGAGTGAGATGCCAGCTCCTTTCATTCAGTCAGTAGCTTCAAACATTTCTGGTATATGAAAAACATGTTTTTCAATGGCAAAAATCAATGAATATTGTAAATGCACAAACAGTAATATCTCCACATTGCAAGGTGCAATTCTGAAATTTTTTGCTTTTTCCTGCTAATCCTAGCATGATAAAGAAGATTCAAAGAGAGTGAGATGCCAGCTCCTTTCATTCAGTCAGTAGCTTCAAACATTTCTGGTATATGAAAAACATGTTTTTCAATGGCAAAAATCAATGAATATTGTAAATGCACAAACAGTAATATCTCCACATTGCACGGTGCAATTCTGAAATTTTTAGCTTTTTCCTGTTAATCCTAGCATGATAAAGAAGATTCAAAGAGAGTGAGATGCCAGCTCCTTTCATTCAGTCAGTAGCTTCAAACATTTCTGGTATATGAAAAACATGTTTTTCAATGGCAAAAATCAATGAATATTGTAAATGCACAAACAGTAATATCTCCACATTGCAAGGTGCAATTCTGAAATTTTTTGCTTTTTCCTGCTAATCCTAGCATGATAAAGAAGATTCAAAGAGAGTGAGATGCCAGCTCCTTTCATTCAGTCAGTAGCTTCAAACATTTCTGGTATATGAAAAACATGTTTTTCAATGGCAAAAATCAATGAATATTGTAAATGCACAAACAGTAATATCTCCACATTGCACGGTGCAATTCTGAAATTTTTAGCTTTTTCCTGTTAATCCTAGCATGATAAAGAAGATTCAAAGAGAGTGAGATGCCAGCTCCTTTCATTCAGTCAGTAGCTTCAAACATTTCTGGTATATGAAAAACGTTTTTCAATGGCAAAAATCAATGAATGTTGTAAATGCACAAACAGTAATATCTCCACATTGCAAGGTGCAATTCTGAAATTTTTTGCTTTTTCCTGCTAATCCTAGCATGATAAAGAAGATTCAAAGAGAGTGAGATGCCAGCTCCTTTCATTCAGTCAGTAGCTTCAAACATTTCTGGTATATGAAAAACATGTTTTTCAATGGCAAAAATCAATGAATATTGTAAATGCACAAACAGTAATATCTCCACATTGCACGGTGCAATTCTGAAATTTTTAGCTTTTTCCTGTTAATCCTAGCATGATAAAGAAGATTCAAAGAGAGTGAGATGCCAGCTCATTTCATTCAGTCAGTAGCTTCAAACATTTCTGGACGTTTTTCAATGGCAAAAATCAATGAATATTGTAAATGCACAAACAGTAATATCTCCACATTGCAAGGTGCAATTCTGAAATTTTTTGCTTTTTCCTGCTAATCCTAGCATGATAAAGAAGATTCAAAGAGAGTGAGATGCCAGCTCCTTTCATTCAGTCAGTAGCTTCAAACATTTCTGGTATATGAAAAACATGTTTTTCAATGGCAAAAATCAATATATATTGTAAATGCACAAACAGTAATATCTCCACATTGCAAGGTGCAATTCTGAAATTTTTTGCTTTTTCCTGCTAATCCTAGCATGATAAAGAAGATTCAAAGAGAGTGAGATGCCAGCTCCTTTCATTCAGTCAGTAGCTTCAAACATTTCTGGTATATGAAAAACATGTTTTTCAATGGCAAAAATCAATGAATATTGTAAATGCACAAACAGTAATATCTCCACATTGCACGGTGCAATTCTGAAATTTTTAGCTTTTTCCTGTTAATCCTAGCATGATAAAGAAGATTCAAAGAGAGTGAGATGCCAGCTCCTTTCATTCAGTCAGTAGCTTCAATCATTTCTGGACGTTTTTCAATGGCAAAAATCAATGAATATTGTAAATGCACAAACAGTAATTTCTCCGCATTGCAAGGTGCAATTCTGAAATTTTTTGCTTTTTCCTGCTCCTCTTAGCATGATAAAGAAGATTCAAAGAGAGAGATGCCAGCTCCTTTCATTCAGTCAGTAGCTTCAATCATTTCTGGATGTTTTTCAATGGCAAAAATCAATGAATATTGTAAATGCACAAACTGTAATTTCTCCGCATTGCAAGGTGCAATTCTGAAATTTTTTGCTTTTTCCTGCTCCTCTTAGCATGATAAAGAAGATTCAAAGAGAGTGAGATGCCAGCTCCTTTCATTCAGTCAGTAGCTTCAATCATTTCTGGACGTTTTTCAATGGCAAAAATCAATGAATATTGTAAATGCACAAACAGTAATTTCTCCGCATTGCAAGGTGCAATTCTGAAATTTTTTGCTTTTTCCTGCTCCTCTTAGCATGATAAAGAAGATTCAAAGAGAGTGAGATGCCAGCTCCTTTCATTCAGTCAGTACCTTCAATCATTTCTGGATGTTTTTCAATGGCAAAAATCAATGAATATTGTAAATGCACAAACAGTAATTTCTCCGCATTGCAAGGTGAAATTCTGAAATTTTTTGCTTTTTCCCGCTCCTCTTAGCATGATAAAGAAGATTCAAAGAGAGTGAGGTGCCAGCTCCTTTCATTCAGTCAGTAGCTTCAAACATTTCTGGTATATGAATAACATGTTTTTCAATGGCAAAAATCATTGAATATTGTAAATGCACAAACAGTAATTTCTCCGCATTGCAAGGTGCAATTCTGAAATTTTTTGATTTTTCCTGCTCCTCTTAGCATGATAAAGAAGATTCAAAGAGAGTGAGATGCCAGCTCCTTTCATTCAGTCAGTAGCTTCAATCATTTCTGGACGTTTTTCAATGGCAAAAATCAATGAATATTGTAAATGCACAAACAGTAATTTCTCCGCATTGCAAGGTGCAATTCTGAAATTTTTTGCTTTTTCCTGCTCCTCTTAGCATGATAAAGAAGATTCAAAGAGAGTGAGATGCCAGCTCCTTTCATTCAGTCAGTAGCTTCAATCATTTCTGGACGTTTTTCAATGGCAAAAATCAATGAATATTGTAAATGCACAAACAGTAATTTCTCCGCATTGCAAGGTGCAATTCTGAAATTTTTTGCTTTTTCCTGCTCCTCTTAGCATGATAAAGAAGATTCAAAGAGAGTGAGATGCCAGCTCCTTTCATTCAGTCAGTAGCTTCAAACATTTCTGGTATATGAATAACATGATGTTTTTCAATGGCAAAAATCAATGAATATTGTAAATGCACAAACAGTAATTTCTCCGCATTGCAAGGTGCAAGTCTGAAATTTTTTGCTTTTTCCTGCTCCTCTTAGCATGATAAAGAAGATTCAAAGAGAGTGAGATGCCAGCTACTTTCATTCAGTCAGTAGCTTCAAACATTTCTGGTATATGAATAACATGATGTTTTTCAATGGCAAAAATCAATGAATATTGTAAATGCACAAACAGTAATTTCTCCGCATTGCAAGGTGCAATTCTGAAATTTTTTGCTTTTTCCTGCTCCTCTTAGCATGATAAAGAAGATTCAAAGAGAGTGAGATGCCAGCTCCTTTCATTCAGTCAGTAGCTTCAATCATTTCTGGACGTTTTTCAATGGCAAAAATCAATGAATATTGTAAATGCACAAACAGTAATTTCTCCGCATTGCAAGGTGCAATTCTGAAATTTTTTGCTTTTTTCCTGCTCCTCTTAGCATGATAAAGAAGATTCAAAGAGAATGAGATGCCAGCTCCTTTCATTCAGTCAGTAGCTTCAATCATTTCTGGACGTTTTTCAATGGCAAAAATCAATGAATATTGTAAATGCACAAACAGTAATTTCTCCGCATTGCAAGGTGCAATTCTGAAATTTTTTGCTTTTTCCTGCTCCTCTTAGCATGATAAAGAAGATTCAAAGAGAGGGAGATGCCAGCTCCTTTCATTCAGTCAGTAGCTTCAAACATTTCTGGTATATGAATAACATGATGTTTTTCAATGGCAAAAATCAATGAATATTGTAAATGCACAAACAGTAATTTCTCCGCATTGCAAGGTGCAATTCTGAAATTTTTTGCTTTTTCCTGCTCCTCTTAGCATGATAAAGAAGATTCAAAGAGAGTGAGATGCCAGCTCCTTTCATTCAGTCAGTAGCTTCAATCATTTCTGGACGTTTTTCAATGGCAAAAATCAATGAATATTGTAAATGCACAAACAGTAATTTCTCCGCATTGCAAGGTGCAATTCTGAAATTTTTTGCTTTTTCCTGCTCCTCTTAGCATGATAAAGAAGATTCAAAGAGAGTGAGATGCCAGCTCCTTTCATTCAGTCAGTAGCTTCAATCATTTCTGGACGTTTTTCAATGGCAAAAATCAATGAATATTGTAAATGCACAAACAGTAATTTCTCCGCATTGCAAGGTGCAATTCTGAAATTTTTTGCTTTTTCCTGCTCCTCTTAGCATGACAAAGAAGATTCAAAGAGAGTAAGATGCCAGCTCCTTTCATTCAGTCAGTAGCTTCAATCATTTCTGGTATATGAATAACATGATGTTTTTCAATGGCAAAAATCAATGAATATTGTAAATGCACAAACAGTAATTTCTCCGCATTGCAAGGTGCAATTCTGAAATTTTTTGCTTTTTCCTGCTCCTCTTAGCATGATAAAGAAGATTCAAAGAGAGTGAGATGCCAGCTCCTTTCATTCAGTCAGTAGCTTCAATCATTTCTGGACGTTTTTCAATGGCAAAAATCAATGAATATTGTAAATGCACAAACAGTAATATCTCCACATTGCACGGTGCAATTCTGAAATTTTTAGCTTTTTCCTGTTAATCCTAGCATGATAAAGAAGATTCAAAGAGAGTGAGATGCCAGCTCCTTTCATTCAGTCAGTAGCTTCAAACATTTCTGGTATATGAAAAACATGTTTTTCAATGGCAAAAATCAATGAATATTGTAAATGCACAAACAGTAATATCTCCACATTGCAAGGTGCAATTCTGAAATTTTTTGCTTTTTCCTGTTAATCCTAGCATGATAAAGAAGATTCAAAGAGAGTGAGATGCCAGCTCCTTTCATTCAGTCAGTAGCTTCAAACATTTCTGGTATATGAAAAACATGTTTTTCAATGGCAAAAATCAATGAATATTGTAAATGCACAAACAGTAATATCTCCACATTGCAAGGTGCAATTCTGAAATTTTTTGCTTTTTCCTGCTAATCCTAGCATGATAAAGAAGATTCAAAGAGAGTGAGATGCCAGCTCCTTTCATTCAGTCAGTAGCTTCAAACATTTCTGGTATATGAAAAACATGTTTTTCAATGGCAAAAATCAATGAATATTGTAAATGCACAAACAGTAATATCTCCACATTGCACGGTGCAATTCTGAAATTTTTAGCTTTTTCCTGTTAATCCTAGCATGATAAAGAAGATTCAAAGAGAGTGAGATGCCAGCTCCTTTCATTCAGTCAGTAGCTTCAAACATTTCTGGTATATGAAAAACATGTTTTTCAATGGCAAAAATCAATGAATATTGTAAATGCACAAACAGTAATATCTCCACATTGCAAGGTGCAATTCTGAAATTTTTTGCTTTTTCCTGCTAATCCTAGCATGATAAAGAAGATTCAAAGAGAGTGAGATGCCAGCTCCTTTCATTCAGTCAGTAGCTTCAAACATTTCTGGTATATGAAAAACATGTTTTTCAATGGCAAAAATCAATGAATATTGTAAATGCACAAACAGTAATATCTCCACATTGCACGGTGCAATTCTGAAATTTTTAGCTTTTTCCTGTTAATCCTAGCATGATAAAGAAGATTCAAAGAGAGTGAGATGCCAGCTCCTTTCATTCAGTCAGTAGCTTCAAACATTTCTGGTATATGAAAAACGTTTTTCAATGGCAAAAATCAATGAATGTTGTAAATGCACAAACAGTAATATCTCCACATTGCAAGGTGCAATTCTGAAATTTTTTGCTTTTTCCTGCTAATCCTAGCATGATAAAGAAGATTCAAAGAGAGTGAGATGCCAGCTCCTTTCATTCAGTCAGTAGCTTCAAACATTTCTGGTATATGAAAAACATGTTTTTCAATGGCAAAAATCAATGAATATTGTAAATGCACAAACAGTAATATCTCCACATTGCACGGTGCAATTCTGAAATTTTTAGCTTTTTCCTGTTAATCCTAGCATGATAAAGAAGATTCAAAGAGAGTGAGATGCCAGCTCATTTCATTCAGTCAGTAGCTTCAAACATTTCTGGACGTTTTTCAATGGCAAAAATCAATGAATATTGTAAATGCACAAACAGTAATATCTCCACATTGCAAGGTGCAATTCTGAAATTTTTTGCTTTTTCCTGCTAATCCTAGCATGATAAAGAAGATTCAAAGAGAGTGAGATGCCAGCTCCTTTCATTCAGTCAGTAGCTTCAAACATTTCTGGTATATGAAAAACATGTTTTTCAATGGCAAAAATCAATATATATTGTAAATGCACAAACAGTAATATCTCCACATTGCAAGGTGCAATTCTGAAATTTTTTGCTTTTTCCTGCTAATCCTAGCATGATAAAGAAGATTCAAAGAGAGTGAGATGCCAGCTCCTTTCATTCAGTCAGTAGCTTCAAACATTTCTGGTATATGAAAAACATGTTTTTCAATGGCAAAAATCAATGAATATTGTAAATGCACAAACAGTAATATCTCCACATTGCACGGTGCAATTCTGAAATTTTTAGCTTTTTCCTGTTAATCCTAGCATGATAAAGAAGATTCAAAGAGAGTGAGATGCCAGCTCCTTTCATTCAGTCAGTAGCTTCAAACATTTCTGGTATATGAAAAACATGTTTTTCAATGGCAAAAATCAATGAATATTGTAAATGCACAAACAGTAATATCTCCACATTGCAAGGTGCAATTCTGAAATTTTTTGCTTTTTCCTGCTAATCCTAGCATGATAAAGAAGATTCAAAGAGAGTGAGATGCCAGCTCCTTTCATTCAGTCAGTAGCTTCAAACATTTCTGGTATATGAAAAACATGTTTTTCAATGGCAAAAATCAATGAATATTGTAAATGCACAAACAGTAATATCTCCACATTGCACGGTGCAATTCTGAAATTTTTAGCTTTTTCCTGTTAATCCTAGCATGATAAAGAAGATTCAAAGAGAGTGAGATGCCAGCTCCTTTCATTCAGTCAGTAGCTTCAAACATTTCTGGTATATGAAAAACATGTTTTTCAATGGCAAAAATCAATGAATATTGTAAATGCACAAACAGTAATTTCTCCACATTGCAAGGTGCAATTCTGAAATTTTTTGCTTTTTCCTGCTCCTCTTAGCATGATAAAGAAGATTCAAAGAGAGTGAGATGCCAGCTCCTTTCATTCAGTCAGTAGCTTCAAACATTTCTGGTATATGAATAACATGATGTTTTTCAATGGCAAAAATCAATGAATATTGTAAATGCACAAACAGAAGTTTTTCTGGATTGCAAGGTGCAATTCTGAAATTTTTTGCTTTTTCCTGCTCCTCTTAGCATGATAAAGAAGATTCAAAGAGAGTGAGATGCCAGCTACTTTCATTCAGTCAGTAGCTTCAATCATTTCTGGACGTTTTTCAATGGTAAAAATCAATGAATATTGTAAATGCACAAACAGTAATTTCTCCACATTGCAAGGTGCAATTCTGAAATTTTTTGCTTTTTCCTGCTCCTCTAAGCATGATAAAGAAGATTCAAAGAGAGTGAGATGCCAGCTCCTTTCATTCAGTCAGTAGCTTCAAACATTTCTGGTATATGAATAACATGATGTTTTTCAATGGCAAAAATCAATGAATATTGTAAATGCACAAACAGTAATTTCTCCGCATTGCAAGGTGCAATTCTGAAATTTTTTGCTTTTTCCTGCTCCTCTTAGCATGATAAAGAAGATTCAAAGAGAGTGAGATGCCAGCTCCTTTCATTCAGTCAGTAGCTTCAATCATTTCTGGACGTTTTTCAATGGCAAAAATCAATGAATATTGTAAATGCACAAACAGTAATTTCTCCGCATTGCAAGGTGCAATTCTGAAATTTTTTGCTTTTTTCCTGCTCCTCTTAGCATGATAAAGAAGATTCAAAGAGAATGAGATGCCAGCTCCTTTCATTCAGTCAGTAGCTTCAATCATTTCTGGACGTTTTTCAATGGCAAAAATCAATGAATATTGTAAATGCACAAACAGTAATTTCTCCGCATTGCAAGGTGCAATTCTGAAATTTTTTGCTTTTTCCTGCTCCTCTTAGCATGATAAAGAAGATTCAAAGAGAGGGAGATGCCAGCTCCTTTCATTCAGTCAGTAGCTTCAAACATTTCTGGTATATGAATAACATGATGTTTTTCAATGGCAAAAATCAATGAATATTGTAAATGCACAAACAGTAATTTCTCCGCATTGCAAGGTGCAATTCTGAAATTTTTTGCTTTTTCCTGCTCCTCTTAGCATGATAAAGAAGATTCAAAGAGAGTGAGATGCCAGCTCCTTTCATTCAGTCAGTAGCTTCAATCATTTCTGGACGTTTTTCAATGGCAAAAATCAATGAATATTGTAAATGCACAAACAGTAATTTCTCCGCATTGCAAGGTGCAATTCTGAAATTTTTTGCTTTTTCCTGCTCCTCTTAGCATGATAAAGAAGATTCAAAGAGAGTGAGATGCCAGCTCCTTTCATTCAGTCAGTAGCTTCAATCATTTCTGGACGTTTTTCAATGGCAAAAATCAATGAATATTGTAAATGCACAAACAGTAATTTCTCCGCATTGCAAGGTGCAATTCTGAAATTTTTTGCTTTTTCCTGCTCCTCTTAGCATGACAAAGAAGATTCAAAGAGAGTAAGATGCCAGCTCCTTTCATTCAGTCAGTAGCTTCAATCATTTCTGGTATATGAATAACATGATGTTTTTCAATGGCAAAAATCAATGAATATTGTAAATGCACAAACAGTAATTTCTCCGCATTGCAAGGTGCAATTCTGAAATTTTTTGCTTTTTCCTGCTCCTCTTAGCATGATAAAGAAGATTCAAAGAGAGTGAGATGCCAGCTCCTTTCATTCAGTCAGTAGCTTCAATCATTTCTGGACGTTTTTCAATGGCAAAAATCAATGAATATTGTAAATGCACAAACAGTAATATCTCCACATTGCACGGTGCAATTCTGAAATTTTTAGCTTTTTCCTGTTAATCCTAGCATGATAAAGAAGATTCAAAGAGAGTGAGATGCCAGCTCCTTTCATTCAGTCAGTAGCTTCAAACATTTCTGGTATATGAAAAACATGTTTTTCAATGGCAAAAATCAATGAATATTGTAAATGCACAAACAGTAATATCTCCACATTGCAAGGTGCAATTCTGAAATTTTTTGCTTTTTCCTGTTAATCCTAGCATGATAAAGAAGATTCAAAGAGAGTGAGATGCCAGCTCCTTTCATTCAGTCAGTAGCTTCAAACATTTCTGGTATATGAAAAACATGTTTTTCAATGGCAAAAATCAATGAATATTGTAAATGCACAAACAGTAATATCTCCACATTGCAAGGTGCAATTCTGAAATTTTTTGCTTTTTCCTGCTAATCCTAGCATGATAAAGAAGATTCAAAGAGAGTGAGATGCCAGCTCCTTTCATTCAGTCAGTAGCTTCAAACATTTCTGGTATATGAAAAACATGTTTTTCAATGGCAAAAATCAATGAATATTGTAAATGCACAAACAGTAATATCTCCACATTGCACGGTGCAATTCTGAAATTTTTAGCTTTTTCCTGTTAATCCTAGCATGATAAAGAAGATTCAAAGAGAGTGAGATGCCAGCTCCTTTCATTCAGTCAGTAGCTTCAAACATTTCTGGTATATGAAAAACATGTTTTTCAATGGCAAAAATCAATGAATATTGTAAATGCACAAACAGTAATATCTCCACATTGCAAGGTGCAATTCTGAAATTTTTTGCTTTTTCCTGCTAATCCTAGCATGATAAAGAAGATTCAAAGAGAGTGAGATGCCAGCTCCTTTCATTCAGTCAGTAGCTTCAAACATTTCTGGTATATGAAAAACATGTTTTTCAATGGCAAAAATCAATGAATATTGTAAATGCACAAACAGTAATATCTCCACATTGCACGGTGCAATTCTGAAATTTTTAGCTTTTTCCTGTTAATCCTAGCATGATAAAGAAGATTCAAAGAGAGTGAGATGCCAGCTCCTTTCATTCAGTCAGTAGCTTCAAACATTTCTGGTATATGAAAAACGTTTTTCAATGGCAAAAATCAATGAATGTTGTAAATGCACAAACAGTAATATCTCCACATTGCAAGGTGCAATTCTGAAATTTTTTGCTTTTTCCTGCTAATCCTAGCATGATAAAGAAGATTCAAAGAGAGTGAGATGCCAGCTCCTTTCATTCAGTCAGTAGCTTCAAACATTTCTGGTATATGAAAAACATGTTTTTCAATGGCAAAAATCAATGAATATTGTAAATGCACAAACAGTAATATCTCCACATTGCACGGTGCAATTCTGAAATTTTTAGCTTTTTCCTGTTAATCCTAGCATGATAAAGAAGATTCAAAGAGAGTGAGATGCCAGCTCATTTCATTCAGTCAGTAGCTTCAAACATTTCTGGACGTTTTTCAATGGCAAAAATCAATGAATATTGTAAATGCACAAACAGTAATATCTCCACATTGCAAGGTGCAATTCTGAAATTTTTTGCTTTTTCCTGCTAATCCTAGCATGATAAAGAAGATTCAAAGAGAGTGAGATGCCAGCTCCTTTCATTCAGTCAGTAGCTTCAAACATTTCTGGTATATGAAAAACATGTTTTTCAATGGCAAAAATCAATATATATTGTAAATGCACAAACAGTAATATCTCCACATTGCAAGGTGCAATTCTGAAATTTTTTGCTTTTTCCTGCTAATCCTAGCATGATAAAGAAGATTCAAAGAGAGTGAGATGCCAGCTCCTTTCATTCAGTCAGTAGCTTCAAACATTTCTGGTATATGAAAAACATGTTTTTCAATGGCAAAAATCAATGAATATTGTAAATGCACAAACAGTAATATCTCCACATTGCACGGTGCAATTCTGAAATTTTTAGCTTTTTCCTGTTAATCCTAGCATGATAAAGAAGATTCAAAGAGAGTGAGATGCCAGCTCCTTTCATTCAGTCAGTAGCTTCAAACATTTCTGGTATATGAAAAACATGTTTTTCAATGGCAAAAATCAATGAATATTGTAAATGCACAAACAGTAATATCTCCACATTGCAAGGTGCAATTCTGAAATTTTTTGCTTTTTCCTGCTAATCCTAGCATGATAAAGAAGATTCAAAGAGAGTGAGATGCCAGCTCCTTTCATTCAGTCAGTAGCTTCAAACATTTCTGGTATATGAAAAACATGTTTTTCAATGGCAAAAATCAATGAATATTGTAAATGCACAAACAGTAATATCTCCACATTGCACGGTGCAATTCTGAAATTTTTAGCTTTTTCCTGTTAATCCTAGCATGATAAAGAAGATTCAAAGAGAGTGAGATGCCAGCTCCTTTCATTCAGTCAGTAGCTTCAAACATTTCTGGTATATGAAAAACATGTTTTTCAATGGCAAAAATCAATGAATATTGTAAATGCACAAACAGTAATTTCTCCACATTGCAAGGTGCAATTCTGAAATTTTTTGCTTTTTCCTGCTCCTCTTAGCATGATAAAGAAGATTCAAAGAGAGTGAGATGCCAGCTCCTTTCATTCAGTCAGTAGCTTCAAACATTTCTGGTATATGAATAACATGATGTTTTTCAATGGCAAAAATCAATGAATATTGTAAATGCACAAACAGAAGTTTTTCTGGATTGCAAGGTGCAATTCTGAAATTTTTTGCTTTTTCCTGCTCCTCTTAGCATGATAAAGAAGATTCAAAGAGAGTGAGATGCCAGCTACTTTCATTCAGTCAGTAGCTTCAATCATTTCTGGACGTTTTTCAATGGTAAAAATCAATGAATATTGTAAATGCACAAACAGTAATTTCTCCACATTGCAAGGTGCAATTCTGAAATTTTTTGCTTTTTCCTGCTCCTCTAAGCATGATAAAGAAGATTCAAAGAGAGTGAGATGCCAGCTCCTTTCATTCAGTCAGTAGCTTCAAACATTTCTGGTATATGAATAACATGATGTTTTTCAATGGCAAAAATCAATGAATATTGTAAATGCACAAACAGTAATTTCTCCGCATTGCAAGGTGCAATTCTGAAATTTTTTGCTTTTTCCTGCTCCTCTTAGCATGACAAAGAAGATTCAAAGAGAGTAAGATGCCAGCTCCTTTCATTCAGTCAGTAGCTTCTATCATTTCTGGTATATGAATAACATGATGTTTTTCAATGGCAAAAATCAATGAATATTGTAAATGCACAAACAGTAATTTCTCCGCATTGCAAGGTGCAATTCTGAAATTTTTTGCTTTTTCCTGCTCCTCTTAGCATGATAAAGAAGATTCAAAGAGAGTGAGATGCCAGCTCCTTTCATTCAGTCAGTAGCTTCAATCATTTCTGGACGTTTTTCAATGGCAAAAATCAATGAATATTGTAAATGCACAAACAGTAATTTCTCCGCATTGCAAGGTGCAATTCTGAAATTTTTTGCTTTTTCCTGCTCCTCTTAGCATGATAAAGAAGATTCAAAGAGAGAGATGCCAGCTCCTTTCATTCAGTCAGTAGCTTCAATCATTTCTGGATGTTTTTCAATGGCAAAAATCAATGAATATTGTAAATGCACAAACTGTAATTTCTCCGCATTGCAAGGTGCAATTCTGAAATTTTTTGCTTTTTCCTGCTCCTCTTAGCATGATAAAGAAGATTCAAAGAGAGTGAGATGCCAGCTCCTTTCATTCAGTCAGTAGCTTCAATCATTTCTGGACGTTTTTCAATGGCAAAAATCAATGAATATTGTAAATGCACAAACAGTAATTTCTCCGCATTGCAAGGTGCAATTCTGAAATTTTTTGCTTTTTCCTGCTCCTCTTAGCATGATAAAGAAGATTCAAAGAGAGTGAGATGCCAGCTCCTTTCATTCAGTCAGTACCTTCAATCATTTCTGGATGTTTTTCAATGGCAAAAATCAATGAATATTGTAAATGCACAAACAGTAATTTCTCCGCATTGCAAGGTGAAATTCTGAAATTTTTTGCTTTTTCCCGCTCCTCTTAGCATGATAAAGAAGATTCAAAGAGAGTGAGGTGCCAGCTCCTTTCATTCAGTCAGTAGCTTCAAACATTTCTGGTATATGAATAACATGTTTTTCAATGGCAAAAATCATTGAATATTGTAAATGCACAAACAGTAATTTCTCCGCATTGCAAGGTGCAATTCTGAAATTTTTTGATTTTTCCTGCTCCTCTTAGCATGATAAAGAAGATTCAAAGAGAGTGAGATGCCAGCTCCTTTCATTCAGTCAGTAGCTTCAATCATTTCTGGACGTTTTTCAATGGCAAAAATCAATGAATATTGTAAATGCACAAACAGTAATTTCTCCGCATTGCAAGGTGCAATTCTGAAATTTTTTGCTTTTTCCTGCTCCTCTTAGCATGATAAAGAAGATTCAAAGAGAGTGAGATGCCAGCTCCTTTCATTCAGTCAGTAGCTTCAATCATTTCTGGACGTTTTTCAATGGCAAAAATCAATGAATATTGTAAATGCACAAACAGTAATTTCTCCGCATTGCAAGGTGCAATTCTGAAATTTTTTGCTTTTTCCTGCTCCTCTTAGCATGATAAAGAAGATTCAAAGAGAGTGAGATGCCAGCTCCTTTCATTCAGTCAGTAGCTTCAAACATTTCTGGTATATGAATAACATGATGTTTTTCAATGGCAAAAATCAATGAATATTGTAAATGCACAAACAGTAATTTCTCCGCATTGCAAGGTGCAAGTCTGAAATTTTTTGCTTTTTCCTGCTCCTCTTAGCATGATAAAGAAGATTCAAAGAGAGTGAGATGCCAGCTACTTTCATTCAGTCAGTAGCTTCAATCATTTCTGGACGTTTTTCAATGGTAAAAATAAATGAATATTGTAAATGCACAAACAGTAATTTCTCCACATTGCAAGGTGCAATTCTGAAATTTTTTGCTTTTTCCTGCTCCTCTTAGCATGATAAAGAAGATTCAAAGAGAGTGAGATGCCAGCTCCTTTCATTCAGTCAGTAGCTTCAAACATTTCTGGTATATGAATAACATGATGTTTTTCAATGGCAAAAATCAATGAATATTGTAAATGCACAAACAGTAATTTCTCCGCATTGCAAGGTGCAATTCTGAAATTTTTTGCTTTTTCCTGCTCCTCTTAGCATGATAAAGAAGATTCAAAGAGAGTGAGATGCCAGCTCCTTTCATTCAGTCAGTAGCTTCAAACATTTCTGGTATATGAATAACATGATGTTTTTCAATGGCAAAAATCAATGAATATTGTAAATGCACAAAGAGTAATTTCTCCGCATTGCAAGGTGCAATTCTGAAATTTTTTGCTTTTTCCTGCTCCTCTTAGCATGATAAAGAAGATTCAAAGAGAGTGAGATGCCAGCTCCTTTCATTCAGTCAGTAGCTTCAATCATTTCTGGACGTTTTTCAATGGCAAAAATCAATGAATATTGTAAATGCACAAACAGTAATTTCTCCGCATTGCAAGGTGCAATTCTGAAATTTTTTGCTTTTTTCCTGCTCCTCTTAGCATGATAAAGAAGATTCAAAGAGAATGAGATGCCAGCTCCTTTCATTCAGTCAGTAGCTTCAATCATTTCTGGACGTTTTTCAATGGCAAAAATCAATGAATATTGTAAATGCACAAACAGTAATTTCTCCGCATTGCAAGGTGCAATTCTGAAATTTTTTGCTTTTTCCTGCTCCTCTTAGCATGATAAAGAAGATTCAAAGAGAGGGAGATGCCAGCTCCTTTCATTCAGTCAGTAGCTTCAAACATTTCTGGTATATGAATAACATGATGTTTTTCAATGGCAAAAATCAATGAATATTGTAAATGCACAAACAGTAATTTCTCCGCATTGCAAGGTGCAATTCTGAAATTTTTTGCTTTTTCCTGCTCCTCTTAGCATGATAAAGAAGATTCAAAGAGAGTGAGATGCCAGCTCCTTTCATTCAGTCAGTAGCTTCAATCATTTCTGGACGTTTTTCAATGGCAAAAATCAATGAATATTGTAAATGCACAAACAGTAATTTCTCCGCATTGCAAGGTGCAATTCTGAAATTTTTTGCTTTTTCCTGCTCCTCTTAGCATGATAAAGAAGATTCAAAGAGAGTGAGATGCCAGCTCCTTTCATTCAGTCAGTAGCTTCAATCATTTCTGGACGTTTTTCAATGGCAAAAATCAATGAATATTGTAAATGCACAAACAGTAATTTCTCCGCATTGCAAGGTGCAATTCTGAAATTTTTTGCTTTTTCCTGCTCCTCTTAGCATGACAAAGAAGATTCAAAGAGAGTAAGATGCCAGCTCCTTTCATTCAGTCAGTAGCTTCAATCATTTCTGGTATATGAATAACATGATGTTTTTCAATGGCAAAAATCAATGAATATTGTAAATGCACAAACAGTAATTTCTCCGCATTGCAAGGTGCAATTCTGAAATTTTTTGCTTTTTCCTGCTCCTCTTAGCATGATAAAGAAGATTCAAAGAGAGTGAGATGCCAGCTCCTTTCATTCAGTCAGTAGCTTCAATCATTTCTGGACGTTTTTCAATGGCAAAAATCAATGAATATTGTAAATGCACAAACAGTAATATCTCCACATTGCACGGTGCAATTCTGAAATTTTTAGCTTTTTCCTGTTAATCCTAGCATGATAAAGAAGATTCAAAGAGAGTGAGATGCCAGCTCCTTTCATTCAGTCAGTAGCTTCAAACATTTCTGGTATATGAAAAACATGTTTTTCAATGGCAAAAATCAATGAATATTGTAAATGCACAAACAGTAATATCTCCACATTGCAAGGTGCAATTCTGAAATTTTTTGCTTTTTCCTGTTAATCCTAGCATGATAAAGAAGATTCAAAGAGAGTGAGATGCCAGCTCCTTTCATTCAGTCAGTAGCTTCAAACATTTCTGGTATATGAAAAACATGTTTTTCAATGGCAAAAATCAATGAATATTGTAAATGCACAAACAGTAATATCTCCACATTGCAAGGTGCAATTCTGAAATTTTTTGCTTTTTCCTGCTAATCCTAGCATGATAAAGAAGATTCAAAGAGAGTGAGATGCCAGCTCCTTTCATTCAGTCAGTAGCTTCAAACATTTCTGGTATATGAAAAACATGTTTTTCAATGGCAAAAATCAATGAATATTGTAAATGCACAAACAGTAATATCTCCACATTGCACGGTGCAATTCTGAAATTTTTAGCTTTTTCCTGTTAATCCTAGCATGATAAAGAAGATTCAAAGAGAGTGAGATGCCAGCTCCTTTCATTCAGTCAGTAGCTTCAAACATTTCTGGTATATGAAAAACATGTTTTTCAATGGCAAAAATCAATGAATATTGTAAATGCACAAACAGTAATATCTCCACATTGCAAGGTGCAATTCTGAAATTTTTTGCTTTTTCCTGCTAATCCTAGCATGATAAAGAAGATTCAAAGAGAGTGAGATGCCAGCTCCTTTCATTCAGTCAGTAGCTTCAAACATTTCTGGTATATGAAAAACATGTTTTTCAATGGCAAAAATCAATGAATATTGTAAATGCACAAACAGTAATATCTCCACATTGCACGGTGCAATTCTGAAATTTTTAGCTTTTTCCTGTTAATCCTAGCATGATAAAGAAGATTCAAAGAGAGTGAGATGCCAGCTCCTTTCATTCAGTCAGTAGCTTCAAACATTTCTGGTATATGAAAAACATGTTTTTCAATGGCAAAAATCAATGAATATTGTAAATGCACAAACAGTAATATCTCCACATTGCAAGGTGCAATTCTGAAATTTTTTGCTTTTTCCTGCTAATCCTAGCATGATAAAGAAGATTCAAAGAGAGTGAGATGCCAGCTCCTTTCATTCAGTCAGTAGCTTCAAACATTTCTGGTATATGAAAAACATGTTTTTCAATGGCAAAAATCAATGAATATTGTAAATGCACAAACAGTAATATCTCCACATTGCACGGTGCAATTCTGAAATTTTTAGCTTTTTCCTGTTAATCCTAGCATGATAAAGAAGATTCAAAGAGAGTGAGATGCCAGCTCCTTTCATTCAGTCAGTAGCTTCAAACATTTCTGGTATATGAAAAACATGTTTTTCAATGGCAAAAATCAATGAATATTGTAAATGCACAAACAGTAATATCTCCACATTGCAAGGTGCAATTCTGAAATTTTTTGCTTTTTCCTGTTAATCCTAGCATGATAAAGAAGATTCAAAGAGAGTGAGATGCCAGCTCCTTTCATTCAGTCAGTAGCTTCAAACATTTCTGGTATATGAAAAACATGTTTTTCAATGGCAAAAATCAATGAATATTGTAAATGCACAAACAGTAATATCTCCACATTGCAAGGTGCAATTCTGAAATTTTTTGCTTTTTCCTGTTAATCCTAGCATGATAAAGAAGATTCAAAGAGAGTGAGATGCCAGCTCCTTTCATTCAGTCAGTAGCTTCAAACATTTCTGGTATATGAAAAACATGTTTTTCAATGGCAAAAATCAATGAATATTGTAAATGCACAAACAGTAATATCTCCACATTGCAAGGTGCAATTCTGAAATTTTTTGCTTTTTCCTGCTAATCCTAGCATGATAAAGAAGATTCAAAGAGAGTGAGATGCCAGCTCCTTTCATTCAGTCAGTAGCTTCAAACATTTCTGGTATATGAAAAACATGTTTTTCAATGGCAAAAATCAATGAATATTGTAAATGCACAAACAGTAATATCTCCACATTGCACGGTGCAATTCTGAAATTTTTAGCTTTTTCCTGTTAATCCTAGCATGATAAAGAAGATTCAAAGAGAGTGAGATGCCAGCTCCTTTCATTCAGTCAGTAGCTTCAAACATTTCTGGTATATGAAAAACATGTTTTTCAATGGCAAAAATCAATGAATATTGTAAATGCACAAACAGTAATATCTCCACATTGCAAGGTGCAATTCTGAAATTTTTTGCTTTTTCCTGTTAATCCTAGCATGATAAAGAAGATTCAAAGAGAGTGAGATGCCAGCTCCTTTCATTCAGTCAGTAGCTTCAAACATTTCTGGTATATGAAAAACATGTTTTTCAATGGCAAAAATCAATGAATATTGTAAATGCACAAACAGTAATATCTCCACATTGCAAGGTGCAATTCTGAAATTTTTTGCTTTTTCCTGCTAATCCTAGCATGATAAAGAAGATTCAGAGAGTGAGATGCCAGCTCCTTTCATTCAGTCAGTAGCTTCAAACATTTCTGGTATATGAAAAACATGTTTTTCAATGGCAAAAATCAATGAATATTGTAAATGCACAAACAGTAATATCTCCACATTGCACGGTGCAATTCTGAAATTTTTAGCTTTTTCCTGTTAATCCTAGCATGATAAAGAAGATTCAAAGAGAGTGAGATGCCAGCTCCTTTCATTCAGTCAGTAGCTTCAAACATTTCTGGTATATGAAAAACATGTTTTTCAATGGCAAAAATCAATGAATATTGTAAATGCACAAACAGTAATATCTCCACATTGCAAGGTGCAATTCTGAAATTTTTTGCTTTTTCCTGTTAATCCTAGCATGATAAAGAAGATTCAAAGAGAGTGAGATGCCAGCTCCTTTCATTCAGTCAGTAGCTTCAAACATTTCTGGTATATGAAAAACATGTTTTTCAATGGCAAAAATCAATGAATATTGTAAATGCACAAACAGTAATATCTCCACATTGCAAGGTGCAATTCTGAAATTTTTTGCTTTTTCCTGCTAATCCTAGCATGATAAAGAAGATTCAGAGAGTGAGATGCCAGCTCCTTTCATTCAGTCAGTAGCTTCAAACATTTCTGGTATATGAAAAACATGTTTTTCAATGGCAAAAATCAATGAATATTGTAAATGCACAAACAGTAATATCTCCACATTGCACGGTGCAATTCTGAAATTTTTAGCTTTTTCCTGTTAATCCTAGCATGATAAAGAAGATTCAAAGAGAGTGAGATGCCAGCTCCTTTCATTCAGTCAGTAGCTTCAAACATTTCTGGTATATGAAAAACATGTTTTTCAATGGCAAAAATCAATGAATATTGTAAATGCACAAACAGTAATATCTCCACATTGCAAGGTGCAATTCTGAAATTTTTTGCTTTTTCCTGCTAATCCTAGCATGATAAAGAAGATTCAAAGAGAGTGAGATGCCAGCTCCTTTCATTCAGTCAGTAGCTTCAAACATTTCTGGTATATGAAAAACATGTTTTTCAATGGCAAAAATCAATGAATATTGTAAATGCACAAACAGTAATATCTCCACATTGCACGGTGCAATTCTGAAATTTTTAGCTTTTTCCTGTTAATCCTAGCATGATAAAGAAGATTCAAAGAGAGTGAGATGCCAGCTCCTTTCATTCAGTCAGTAGCTTCAAACATTTCTGGTATATGAAAAACATGTTTTTCAATGGCAAAAATCAATGAATATTGTAAATGCACAAACAGTAATATCTCCACATTGCAAGGTGCAATTCTGAAATTTTTTGCTTTTTCCTGCTAATCCTAGCATGATAAAGAAGATTCAAAGAGAGTGAGATGCCAGCTCCTTTCATTCAGTCAGTAGCTTCAAACATTTCTGGTATATGAAAAACATGTTTTTCAATGGCAAAAATCAATGAATATTGTAAATGCACAAACAGTAATATCTCCACATTGCAAGGTGCAATTCTGAAATTTTTTGCTTTTTCCTGCTAATCCTAGCATGATAAAGAAGATTCAAAGAGAGTGAGATGCCAGCTCCTTTCATTCAGTCAGTAGCTTCAAACATTTCTGGTATATGAAAAACATGTTTTTCAATGGCAAAAATCAATGAATATTGTAAATGCACAAACAGTAATATCTCCACATTGCACGGTGCAATTCTGAAATTTTTAGCTTTTTCCTGTTAATCCTAG
>NW_027370537.1:0-35369 GCF_046119375.1 Phyllobates terribilis | reverse complement strand
GCAATTCCTGAAATTTTTAGCATTTTCCTGGCTAATCCTAGCATGGATAAAGAAGATTCAAAGAGAGTGAGATGCCAGCTTCCTTTCATTCATCAGTAGCTACAAACATTTCTGGTATATGAAAAACATGTTTTCAATGGCAAAAATCAATGATATTGTAAATGCACAAACAGTAATATCTCCACATGGCACGGTGCAATTCTGAAATTTTTAGCTTTTTCCTGTTACATCCTAGCATGATAAAGAAGATTCAAAGAGAGTGAGTGCCAGCTCCTTTCATCAGTCAGTAGCTTCAAACATTTCTGGACGTTTTTCAATGGCAAAAATCAATGAATATTGTAAATGCACAAACAGTAATATCTCCACATTGCACTGTGCAATTCTGAAATTTTTAGCTTTTTCCTGTTAATCCTAGCAGGATGAAAGAAATTCAAAGAGAGTGAGATGCCAGCTCCTTTCATTCAGTCAGTAGCTTCAAACATTTCTGGTATATGAAAAACATGTTTTTCAATGGCAAAAATCAATGAATATTGTAAATGCACAAACAGTATATCTCCACATTGCACGGTGCAATTCTGAATTTTTAGCTTTTTCCTGTTAATCCTAGCATGATAAAGAAGATTCAAAGAGAGTGAGATGCCAGCCTTTCATTCAGTCAGTAGCTTCAAACATTTCTGGACGTTTTTCAATGCAAAAATCAATGAATATTGTAAATGCACAAACAGTAATTATCTCCAAATTGCAAGGTGCAATTCTGGAAATTTTTAGCTTTTTCCTGTTAATCCTAGCATGATAAAGAAGATTCAAAGAGAGTGAGATGCCAGCTCCTTTCATTCAGTCAGTAGCTTCAAACATTTCTGGTATATGAAAACATGTTTTTCAATGGCAAAAATCAATGAATATTGTAAATGCACAAACAGTAATATCTCCACATTGCACGGTGCAATTCTGAAATTTTTAGCTTTTTCCTGTTAATCCTAGCATGATAAAGAAGATTCAAAGAGAGTGAGATGCCAGCTCCTTTCATTCAGTCAGTAGCTTCAAACATTTCTGGACGTTTTTCAATGGCAAAAATCAATGAATATTGTAAATGCACAAACAGTAATATCTCCACATTGCACGGTGCAATTCTGAAATTTTTAGCTTTTTCCTGTTAATCCTAGCATGATAAAGAAGATTCAAAGAGAGTGAGATGCCAGCTCCTTTCATTCAGTCAGTAGCTTCAAACATTTCTGGTATATGAAAAACATGTTTTTCAATGGCAAAAATCAATGAATATTGTAAATGCACAAACAGTAATATCTCCACATTGCACGGTGCAATTCTGAAATTTTTAGCTTTTTCCTGTTAATCCTAGCATGATAAAGAAGATTCAAAGAGAGTGAGATGCCAGCTCCTTTCATTCAGTCAGTAGCTTCAAACATTTCTGGTATAAACATGTTTTTCAATGGCAAAAATCAATGAATAATTGTAAATGCACAAACAGTAATATCTCCACATTGCACGGTGCAATTCTGAAATTTTTAGCTTTTTCCTGTTAATCCTAGCATGATAAAGAAGATTCAAAGAGAGTGAGATGCCAGCTCTTTCATTCAGTCAGTAGCTTCAAACATTTCTGGAACATGTTTTTCAATGGCAAAAATCAATGAATATTGTAAATGCACAAACAGTAATATCTCCACATTGCACGGTGCAATTCTGAAATTTTTTGCTTTTTCCTGCTAATCCTAGCATGATAAAGAAGATTCAAAGAGAGTGAGATGCCAGCTCCTTTCATTCAGTCAGTAGCTTCAAACATTTCTGGTATAGAAAATACATGTTTTTCAATGGCAAAAATCAATGAATATTGTAAATGCACAAACAGTAATATCTCCACATTGCACGGTGCAATTCTGAAATTTTTAGCTTTTTCCTGTTAATCCTAGCATGATAAAGAAGATTCAAAGAGAGTGAGATGCCAGCTCCTTTCATTCAGTCAGTAGCTTCAAACATTTCTGGTATATGAAAAACATGTTTTTCAATGGCAAAAATCAATGAATATTGTAAATGCACAAACAGTAATATCTCCACATGGCACGGTGCAATTCTGAAATTTTAGCTTTTTCCTGTTAATCCTAGCATGATAAAGAAGATTCAAAGAGAGTGAGCCAGCTCCTTTCATTCAGTCAGTAGCTTCAAACATTTCTGGATATGAAAAACATGTTTTTCAATGGCAAAAATCAATGAATATTGTAAATGCACAAACAGTAATATCTCCACATTGCACGGTGCAATTCTGAAATTTTTAGCTTTTTCCTGTTAATCCTAGCATGATAAAGAAGATTCAAAGAGAGTGAGATGCCAGCTCCTTTCATTCAGTCAGTAGCTTCAAACATTTCTGGAACTGTTTTTCAATGGCAAAAATCAATGAATATTGTAAATGCACAAACAGTAATATCTCCACATTGCACGGTGCAATTCTGAAATTTTTAGCTTTTTCCTGCTAATCCTAGCATGATAAAGAAGATTCAAAGAGAGTGAGATGCCAGCTCCTTTCATTCAGTCAGTAGCTTCAAACATTTCTGGTATATGAAAAACATGTTTTTCAATGGCAAAAATCAATGAATATTGTAAATGCACAAACAGTAATATCTCCACATTGCACGGTGCAATTCTGAAATTTTTAGCTTTTTCCTGTTAATCCTAGCATGATAAAGAAGATTCAAAGAGAGTGAGATGCCAGCTCCTTTCATTCAGTCAGTAGCTTCAAACATTCTGGACGTTTTCAATGGCAAAAATCAATGATATTGTAAATGCACAACAGTAATATCTCCACATTGCACGGTGCAATTCTGAAATTTTTTGCTTTTTCCTGTTAATCCTAGCATGATAAAGAAGATTCAAAGAGAGTGAGATGCCAGCTCCTTTCATTCAGTCAGTAGCTTCAAACATTTCTGGACGTTTTTCAATGGCAAAAATCAATGAATATTGTAAATGCACAAACAGTAATATCTCCACATTGCACGGTGCAATTCTGAAATTTTTAGCTTTTTCCTGTTAATCCTAGCTTGATAAAGAAGATTCAAAGAGAGTGAGATGCCAGCTCCTTTCATTCAGTCAGTAGCTTCAAACATTTCTGGTATATGAAAAACATGTTTTTCAATGGCAAAAATCAATGAATATTGTAAATGCACAAACAGTAATATCTCATTGCACGGTGCAATTCTGAAATTTTTAGCTTTTTCCTGCTAATCCTAGCATGATAAAGAAGATTCAAAGAGAGTGAGATGCCAGCTCCTTTCATTCAGTCAGTAGCTTCAAACATTTCTGGTATATGAAAAACATGTTTTTCAATGGCAAAAATCAATGAATATTGTAAATGCACAAACAGTAATATCTCCACATTGCACGGTGCAATTCTGAAATTTTTAGCTTTTTCCTGTTAATCCTAGCATGATAAAGAAGATTCAAAGAGAGTGAGATGCCAGCTCCTTTCATTCAGTCAGTAGCTTCAAACATTTCTGGACGTTTTTCAATGGCAAAAATCAATGAATATTGTAAATGCACAAACAGTAATATCTCCACATTGCACGGTAGCAATTCTTGAAATTTTTAGCTTTTTCCTGTTAATCCTAGCATGATAAAGAAGATTCAAAGAGAGTGAGATGCCAGCTCCTTTCATTCAGTCAGTAGCTTCAAACATTTCTGGACGTTTTTCAATGGCAAAAATCAATGAATATTGTAAATGCACAAACAGTAATATCTCCACATTGCACGGTGCAATTCTGAAATTTTTTGCTTTTTCCTGTTAATCCTAGCATGATAAAGAAGATTCAGAGAGTGAGATGCCAGCTCCTTTCATTCAGTCAGTAGCTTCAAACATTTCTGGACGTTTTTCAATGGCAAAAATCAATGAATATTGTAAATGCACAAACAGTAATATCTCCACATTGCACGGTGCAATTCTGAAATTTTTAGCTTTTTCCTGCTAATCCTAGCATGATAAAGAAGATTCAAAGAGAGTGAGATGCCAGCTCCTTTCATTCAGTCAGTAGCTTCAAACATTTCTGGTATATGAAAAACATGTTTTTCAATGGCAAAAATCAATGAATATTGTAAATGCACAAACAGTAATATCTCCACATTGCACGGTGCAATTCTGAAATTTTTAGCTTTTTCCTGTTAATCCTAGCATGATAAAGAAGATTCAAAGAGAGTGAGATGCCAGCTCCTTTCATTCAGTCAGTAGCTTCAAACATTTCTGGACGTTTTTCAATGGCAAAAATCAATGAATATTGTAAATGCACAAACAGTAATATCTCCACATTGCACGGTGCAATTCTGAAATTTTTAGCTTTTTCCTGTTAATCCTAGCATGATAAAGAAGATTCAAAGAGAGTGAGATGCCAGCTCCTTTCATTCAGTCAGTAGCTTCAAACATTTCTGGTATATGAAAAACATGTTTTTCAATGGCAAAAATCAATGAATATTGTAAATGCACAAACAGTAATATCTCCACATTGCACGGTGCAATTCTGAAATTTTTAGCTTTTTCCTGTTAATCCTAGCATGATAAAGAAGATTCAAAGAGAGTGAGATGCCAGCTCCTTTCATTCAGTCAGTAGCTTAAAACATTTCTGGACGTTTTTCAATGGCAAAAATCAATGAATATTGTAAATGCACAAACAGTAATATCTCCACATTGCACGGTGCAATTCTGAAATTTTTAGCTTTTTCCTGTTAATCCTAGCATGATAAAGAAGATTCAAAGAGAGTGAGATGCCAGCTCCTTTCATTCAGTCAGTAGCTTCAAACATTTCTGGTATATGAAAAACATGTTTTTCAATGGCAAAAATCAATGAATATTGTAAATGCACAAACAGTAATATCTCCACATTGCACGGTGCAATTCTGAAATTTTTAGCTTTTTCCTGTTAACCCTAGCATGATAAAGAAGATTCAAAGAGAGTGAGATGCCAGCTCCTTTCATTCAGTCAGTAGCTTCAAACATTTCTGGACGTTTTTCAATGGCAAAAATCAATGAATATTGTAAATGCACAAACAGTAATATCTCCACATTGCACGGTGCAATTCTGAAATTTTTAGCTTTTTCCTGTTAATCCTAGCATGATAAAGAAGATTCAAAGAGAGTGAGATGCCAGCTCCTTTCATTCAGTCAGTAGCTTCAAACATTTCTGGACGTTTTTCAATGGCAAAAATCAATGAATATTGTAAATGCACAAACAGTAATATCTCCACATTGCACGGTGCAATTCTGAAATTTTTAGCTTTTTCCTGTTAATCCTAGCATGATAAAGAAGATTCAAAGAGAGTGAGATGCCAGCTCCTTTCATTCAGTCAGTAGCTTCAAACATTTCTGGTATATGAAAAACATGTTTTTCAATGGCAAAAATCAATGAATATTGTAAATGCACAAACAGTAATATCTCCACATTGCACGGTGCAATTCTGAAATTTTTAGCTTTTTCCTGTTAATCCTAGCATGATAAAGAAGATTCAAAGAGAGTGAGATGCCAGCTCCTTTCATTCAGTCAGTAGCTTCAAACATTTCTGGACGTTTTTCAATGGCAAAAATCAATGAATATTGTAAATGCACAAACAGTAATATCTCCACATTGCACGGTGCAATTCTGAAATTTTTTGCTTTTTCCTGCTAATCCTAGCATGATAAAGAAGATTCAAAGAGAGTGAGATGCCAGCTCCTTTCATTCAGTCAGTAGCTTCAAACATTTCTGGTATATGAAAAACATGTTTTTCAATGGCAAAAATCAATGAATATTGTAAATGCACAAACAGTAATATCTCCACATTGCACGGTGCAATTCTGAAATTTTTAGCTTTTTCCTGTTAATCCTAGCATGATAAAGAAGATTCAAAGAGAGTGAGATGCCAGCTCCTTTCATTCAGTCAGTAGCTTCAAACATTTCTGGACGTTTTTCAATGGCAAAAATCAATGAATATTGTAAATGCACAAACAGTAATATCTCCACATTGCACGGTGCAATTCTGAAATTTTTAGCTTTTTCCTGTTAATCCTAGCATGATAAAGAAGATTCAAAGAGAGTGAGATGCCAGCTCCTTTCATTCAGTCAGTAGCTTCAAACATTTCTGGTATATGAAAAACATGTTTTTCAATGGCAAAAATCAATGAATATTGTAAATGCACAAACAGTAATATCTCCACATTGCACGGTGCAATTCTGAAATTTTTTGCTTTTTCCTGCTAATCCTAGCATGATAAAGAAGATTCAAAGAGAGTGAGATGCCAGCTCCTTTCATTCAGTCAGTAGCTTCAAACATTTCTGGTATATGAAAAACATGTTTTTCAATGGCAAAAATCAATGAATATTGTAAATGCACAAACAGTAATATCTCCACATTGCACGGTGCAATTCTGAAATTTTTAGCTTTTTCCTGTTAATCCTAGCATGATAAAGAAGATTCAAAGAGAGTGAGATGCCAGCTCCTTTCATTCAGTCAGTAGCTTCAAACATTTCTGGACGTTTTTCAATGGCAAAAATCAATGAATATTGTAAATGCACAAACAGTAATATCTCCACATTGCACGGTGCAATTCTGAAATTTTTAGCTTTTTCCTGTTAATCCTAGCATGATAAAGAAGATTCAAAGAGAGTGAGATGCCAGCTCCTTTCATTCAGTCAGTAGCTTCAAACATTTCTGGTATATGAAAAACATGTTTTTCAATGGCAAAAATCAATGAATATTGTAAATGCACAAACAGTAATATCTCCACATTGCACGGTGCAATTCTGAAATTTTTAGCTTTTTCCTGTTAATCCTAGCATGATAAAGAAGATTCAAAGAGAGTGAGATGCCAGCTCCTTTCATTCAGTCAGTAGCTTCAAACATTTCTGGACGTTTTTCAATGGCAAAAATCAATGAATATTGTAAATGCACAAACAGTAATATCTCCACATTGCACGGTGCAATTCTGAAATTTTTAGCTTTTTCCTGTTAATCCTAGCATGATAAAGAAGATTCAAAGAGAGTGAGATGCCAGCTCCTTTCATTCAGTCAGTAGCTTCAAACATTTCTGGTATATGAAAAACATGTTTTTCAATGGCAAAAATCAATGAATATTGTAAATGCACAAACAGTAATATCTCCACATTGCACGGTGCAATTCTGAAATTTTTAGCTTTTTCCTGTTAATCCTAGCATGATAAAGAAGATTCAAAGAGAGTGAGATGCCAGCTCCTTTCATTCAGTCAGTAGCTTCAAACATTTCTGGACGTTTTTCAATGGCAAAAATCAATGAATATTGTAAATGCACAAACAGTAATATCTCCACATTGCACGGTGCAATTCTGAAATTTTTAGCTTTTTCCTGTTAATCCTAGCATGATAAAGAAGATTCAAAGAGAGTGAGATGCCAGCTCCTTTCATTCAGTCAGTAGCTTCAAACATTTCTGGTATATGAAAAACATGTTTTTCAATGGCAAAAATCAATGAATATTGTAAATGCACAAACAGTAATATCTCCACATTGCACGGTGCAATTCTGAAATTTTTAGCTTTTTCCTGTTAATCCTAGCATGATAAAGAAGATTCAAAGAGAGTGAGATGCCAGCTCCTTTCATTCAGTCAGTAGCTTCAAACATTTCTGGTATATGAAAAACATGTTTTTCAATGGCAAAAATCAATGAATATTGTAAATGCACAAACAGTAATATCTCCACATTGCACGGTGCAATTCTGAAATTTTTAGCTTTTTCCTGTTAATCCTAGCATGATAAAGAAGATTCAAAGAGAGTGAGATGCCAGCTCCTTTCATTCAGTCAGTAGCTTCAAACATTTCTGGACGTTTTTCAATGGCAAAAATCAATGAATATTGTAAATGCACAAACAGTAATATCTCCACATTGCACGGTGCAATTCTGAAATTTTTTGCTTTTTCCTGTTAATCCTAGCATGATAAAGAAGATTCAAAGAGAGTGAGATGCCAGCTCCTTTCATTCAGTCAGTAGCTTCAAACATTTCTGGTATATGAAAAACATGTTTTTCAATGGCAAAAATCAATGAATATTGTAAATGCACAAACAGTAATATCTCCACATTGCACGGTGCAATTCTGAAATTTTTAGCTTTTTCCTGCTAATCCTAGCATGATAAAGAAGATTCAAAGAGAGTGAGATGCCAGCTCCTTTCATTCAGTCAGTAGCTTCAAACATTTCTGGTATATGAAAAACATGTTTTTCAATGGCAAAAATCAATGAATATTGTAAATGCACAAACAGTAATATCTCCACATTGCACGGTGCAATTCTGAAATTTTTAGCTTTTTCCTGTTAATCCTAGCATGATAAAGAAGATTCAAAGAGAGTGAGATGCCAGCTCCTTTCATTCAGTCAGTAGCTTCAAACATTTCTGGTATATGAAAAACATGTTTTTCAATGGCAAAAATCAATGAATATTGTAAATGCACAAACAGTAATATCTCCACATTGCACGGTGCAATTCTGAAATTTTTAGCTTTTTCCTGTTAATCCTAGCATGATAAAGAAGATTCAAAGAGAGTGAGATGCCAGCTCCTTTCATTCAGTCAGTAGCTTCAAACATTTCTGGACGTTTTTCAATGGCAAAAATCAATGAATATTGTAAATGCACAAACAGTAATATCTCCACATTGCACGGTGCAATTCTGAAATTTTTTGCTTTTTCCTGTTAATCCTAGCATGATAAAGAAGATTCAAAGAGAGTGAGATGCCAGCTCCTTTCATTCAGTCAGTAGCTTCAAACATTTCTGGTATATGAAAAACATGTTTTTCAATGGCAAAAATCAATGAATATTGTAAATGCACAAACAGTAATATCTCCACATTGCACGGTGCAATTCTGAAATTTTTAGCTTTTTCCTGCTAATCCTAGCATGATAAAGAAGATTCAAAGAGAGTGAGATGCCAGCTCCTTTCATTCAGTCAGTAGCTTCAAACATTTCTGGTATATGAAAAACATGTTTTTCAATGGCAAAAATCAATGTATATTGTAAATGCACAAACAGTAATATCTCCACATTGCACGGTGCAATTCTGAAATTTTTAGCTTTTTCCTGTTAATCCTAGCATGATAAAGAAGATTCAAAGAGAGTGAGATGCCAGCTCCTTTCATTCAGTCAGTAGCTTCAAACATTTCTGGTATATGAAAAACATGTTTTTCAATGGCAAAAATCAATGAATATTGTAAATGCACAAACAGTAATATCTCCACATTGCACGGTGCAATTCTGAAATTTTTAGCTTTTTCCTGTTAATCCTAGCATGATAAAGAAGATTCAAAGAGAGTGAGATGCCAGCTCCTTTCATTCAGTCAGTAGCTTCAAACATTTCTGGACGTTTTTCAATGGCAAAAATCAATGAATATTGTAAATGCACAAACAGTAATATCTCCACATTGCACGGTGCAATTCTGAAATTTTTAGCTTTTTCCTGCTAATCCTAGCATGATAAAGAAGATTCAAAGAGAGTGAGATGCCAGCTCCTTTCATTCAGTCAGTAGCTTCAAACATTTCTGGTATATGAAAAACATGTTTGTCAATGGCAAAAATCAATGAATATTGTAAATGCACAAACAGTAATATCTCCACATTGCACGGTGCAATTCTGAAATTTTTAGCTTTTTCCTGTTAATCCTAGCATGATAAAGAAGATTCAAAGAGAGTGAGATGCCAGCTCCTTTCATTCAGTCAGTAGCTTCAAACATTTCTGGACGTTTTTCAATGGCAAAAATCAATGAATATTGTAAATGCACAAACAGTAATATCTCCACATTGCACGGTGCAATTCTGAAATTTTTAGCTTTTTCCTGCTAATCCTAGCATGATAAAGAAGATTCAAAGAGAGTGAGATGCCAGCTCCTTTCATTCAGTCAGTAGCTTCAAACATTTCTGGTATATGAAAAACATGTTTTTCAATGGCAAAAATCAATGAATATTGTAAATGCACAAACAGTAATATCTCCACATTGCACGGTGCAATTCTGAAATTTTTTGCTTTTTCCTGCTAATCCTAGCATGATAAAGAAGATTCAAAGAGAGTGAGATGCCAGCTCCTTTCATTCAGTCAGTAGCTTCAAACATTTCTGGTATATGAAAAACATGTTTTTCAATGGCAAAAATCAATGAATATTGTAAATGCACAAACAGTAATATCTCCACATTGCACGGTGCAATTCTGAAATTTTTAGCTTTTTCCTGTTAATCCTAGCATGATAAAGAAGATTCAAAGAGAGTGAGATGCCAGCTCCTTTCATTCAGTCAGTAGCTTCAAACATTTCTGGACGTTTTTCAATGGCAAAAATCAATGAATATTGTAAATGCACAAACAGTAATATCTCCACATTGCACGGTGCAATTCTGAAATTTTTAGCTTTTTCCTGTTAATCCTAGCATGATAAAGAAGATTCAAAGAGAGTGAGATGCCAGCTCCTTTCATTCAGTCAGTAGCTTCAAACATTTCTGGTATATGAAAAACATGTTTTTCAATGGCAAAAATCAATGAATATTGTAAATGCACAAACAGTAATATCTCCACATTGCACGGTGCAATTCTGAAATTTTTAGCTTTTTCCTGTTAATCCTAGCATGATAAAGAAGATTCAAAGAGAGTGAGATGCCAGCTCCTTTCATTCAGTCAGTAGCTTCAAACATTTCTGGACGTTTTTCAATGGCAAAAATCAATGAATATTGTAAATGCACAAACAGTAATATCTCCACATTGCACGGTGCAATTCTGAAATTTTTTGCTTTTTCCTGCTAATCCTAGCATGATAAAGAAGATTCAAAGAGAGTGAGATGCCAGCTCCTTTCATTCAGTCAGTAGCTTCAAACATTTCTGGTATATGAAAAACATGTTTTTCAATGGCAAAAATCAATGAATATTGTAAATGCACAAACAGTAATATCTCCACATTGCACGGTGCAATTCTGAAATTTTTAGCTTTTTCCTGTTAATCCTAGCATGATAAAGAAGATTCAAAGAGAGTGAGATGCCAGCTCCTTTCATTCAGTCAGTAGCTTCAAACATTTCTGGACGTTTTTCAATGGCAAAAATCAATGAATATTGTAAATGCACAAACAGTAATATCTCCACATTGCACGGTGCAATTCTGAAATTTTTTGCTTTTTCCTGTTAATCCTAGCATGATAAAGAAGATTCAAAGAGAGTGAGATGCCAGCTCCTTTCATTCAGTCAGTAGCTTCAAACATTTCTGGACGTTTTTCAATGGCAAAAATCAATGAATATTGTAAATGCACAAACAGTAATATCTCCACATTGCACGGTGCAATTCTGAAATTTTTAGCTTTTTCCTGTTAATCCTAGCATGATAAAGAAGATTCAAAGAGAGTGAGATGCCAGCTCCTTTCATTCAGTCAGTAGCTTCAAACATTTCTGGTATATGAAAAACATGTTTTTCAATGGCAAAAATCAATGAATATTGTAAATGCACAAACAGTAATATCTCCACATTGCACGGTGCAATTCTGAAATTTTTAGCTTTTTCCTGTTAATCCTAGCATGATAAAGAAGATTCAAAGAGAGTGAGATGCCAGCTCCTTTCATTCAGTCAGTAGCTTCAAACATTTCTGGACGTTTTTCAATGGCAAAAATCAATGAATATTGTAAATGCACAAACAGTAATATCTCCACATTGCACGGTGCAATTCTGAAATTTTTAGCTTTTTCCTGTTAATCCTAGCATGATAAAGAAGATTCAAAGAGAGTGAGATGCCAGCTCCTTTCATTCAGTCAGTAGCTTCAAACATTTCTGGACGTTTTTCAATGGCAAAAATCAATGAATATTGTAAATGCACAAACAGTAATATCTCCACATTGCACGGTGCAATTCTGAAATTTTTAGCTTTTTCCTGTTAATCCTAGCATGATAAAGAAGATTCAAAGAGAGTGAGATGCCAGCTCCTTTCATTCAGTCAGTAGCTTCAAACATTTCTGGTATATGAAAAACATGTTTTTCAATGGCAAAAATCAATGAATATTGTAAATGCACAAACAGTAATATCTCCACATTGCACGGTGCAATTCTGAAATTTTTAGCTTTTTCCTGTTAATCCTAGCATGATAAAGAAGATTCAAAGAGAGTGAGATGCCAGCTCCTTTCATTCAGTCAGTAGCTTCAAACATTTCTGGTATATGAAAAACATGTTTTTCAATGGCAAAAATCAATGAATATTGTAAATGCACAAACAGTAATATCTCCACATTGCACGGTGCAATTCTGAAATTTTTAGCTTTTTCCTGTTAATCCTAGCATGATAAAGAAGATTCAAAGAGAGTGAGATGCCAGCTCCTTTCATTCAGTCAGTAGCTTCAAACATTTCTGGTATATGAAAAACATGTTTTTCAATGGCAAAAATCAATGAATATTGTAAATGCACAAACAGTAATATCTCCACATTGCACGGTGCAATTCTGAAATTTTTAGCTTTTTCCTGTTAATCCAAGCATGATAAAGAAGATTCAAAGACAGTGAGATGCCAGCTCCTTTCATTCAGTCAGTAGCTTCAAACATTTCTGGACGTTTTTCAATGGCAAAAATCAATGAATATTGTAAATGCACAAACAGTAATATCTCCACATTGCACGGTGCAATTCTGAAATTTTTAGCTTTTTCCTGTTAATCCTAGCATGATAAAGAAGATTCAAAGAGAGTGAGATGCCAGCTCCTTTCATTCAGTCAGTAGCTTCAAACATTTCTGGTATATGAAAAACATGTTTTTCAATGGCAAAAATCAATGAATATTGTAAATGCACAAACAGTAATATCTCCACATTGCACGGTGCAATTCTGAAATTTTTAGCTTTTTCCTGTTAATCCTAGCATGATAAAGAAGATTCAAAGAGAGTGAGATGCCAGCTCCTTTCATTCAGTCAGTAGCTTCAAACATTTCTGGACGTTTTTCAATGGCAAAAATCAATGAATATTGTAAATGCACAAACAGTAATATCTCCACATTGCACGGTGCAATTCTGAAATTTTTTGCTTTTTCCTGCTAATCCTAGCATGATAAAGAAGATTCAAAGAGAGTGAGATGCCAGCTCCTTTCATTCAGTCAGTAGCTTCAAACATTTCTGGTATATGAAAAACATGTTTTTCAATGGCAAAAATCAATGAATATTGTAAATGCACAAACAGTAATATCTCCACATTGCACGGTGCAATTCTGAAATTTTTAGCTTTTTCCTGTTAATCCTAGCATGATAAAGAAGATTCAAAGAGAGTGAGATGCCAGCTCCTTTCATTCAGTCAGTAGCTTCAAACATTTCTGGTATATGAAAAACATGTTTTTCAATGGCAAAAATCAATGAATATTGTAAATGCACAAACAGTAATATCTCCACATTGCACGGTGCAATTCTGAAATTTTTAGCTTTTTCCTGTTAATCCTAGCATGATAAAGAAGATTCAAAGAGAGTGAGATGCCAGCTCCTTTCATTCAGTCAGTAGCTTCAAACATTTCTGGACGTTTTTCAATGGCAAAAATCAATGAATATTGTAAATGCACAAACAGTAATATCTCCACATTGCACGGTGCAATTCTGAAATTTTTAGCTTTTTCCTGTTAATCCTAGCATGATAAAGAAGATTCAAAGAGAGTGAGATGCCAGCTCCTTTCATTCAGTCAGTAGCTTCAAACATTTCTGGACGTTTTTCAATGGCAAAAATCAATGAATATTGTAAATGCACAAACAGTAATATCTCCACATTGCACGGTGCAATTCTGAAATTTTTAGCTTTTTCCTGCTAATCCTAGCATGATAAAGAAGATTCAAAGAGAGTGAGATGGGGGAGTGGCCTGAGCACAGGACGAGATGGCAGCTTGATCCTGAGCTCCCTGAGGGCTTCGCTTTAAAGCTACTTTTTAAGCAACAAAAGAAGATTTTTTTCCAAAATTCTTATATAATTTGACTTCCTATCATTCAGGGATCATTTTGACACCAAAGAATCCCTGCTAACCCCATCAACCCTGGAGATGCTTTGTGCTCAGACATTTGGGTGAGGCTCAGAATCCACCATTGAAGTGACTCTGTAATGTGGCCCTACAGGATTGTGGACCCATTTATGCCCTTTTACCTCCGGACCCAGGATTACATCGTTTTATACCGGACTTAAGGACTATCAGCAGGCTTTATATGCAGCTGCGGTAAGTCCTGGTGAGCATTCCAGTCCTTGAGGCTGTGACGTGCCCCTTTAAGCTCACAGATCGGTGGGGGCACATATTTCTCTCACTTCATTTAACTGAACATTACATACTGGGCCCCCTGACTGTTGTTAGAGCTTATATTTAAACCCACGGGGTGGCACATTTTGGTTCTGGTTCTGACACCCAGGCGATTATTGGCGGCCCTTTTTTTGTTTCCAGTCACTCTGCGGCCCTTTTCTTGTTTCCAGTCACTCTGCAACGTGACTCTGGAGTGACTGTGATAGCAGCGCAGGTCTGCTCTGCTCTGCTCCTGACCCCGGGAGCAGGACCTTACAGCAGCATCAGCTGTCCCGACACCGGACCCAAGAACAGAGGAGAAGAGGAGACTGAGATCGAGTTACTGGCGATATCCTGAATAAATCCCAGCTCTGCAATCTGCTGTCACAGCCCCACGGAGGACCGGACCGGACCTGCAGGACCCCAACCCATAAAGAAGCGGCACTACCACCCCCGGACCAAATACAATCAACCCCACTGGACCCCGAGGACGAGACCCCTGCTGCCGGCGAGGGACTGAGAATCTAGCTTGTCCGACGCGGAGCTCAGGAGACTGGGACGGAGCGGGACTTCATATCTAAGGCTAAGGTTAGATAAGCCCTGGCTGATGCCAGGGCTCTTATTGAATTTCTGGGGTCCGTTGCTCAGGGTTCCGGGGCTGCTCCGGTAGTAGCGGTGTCCCCTTGTGTCCCTGTGAAGCTGCTGCGACCCTTTCCCCCCTCGGCTTACTGCCACCGCTGCTGTCTGCGCCCGGCTCTCTCCTCTCCGGCTGTTACATGCACCTCAGGCTGTTCCCATAGCAGCGGTTCCCCCTCCCCTGCTCCAGAGCCGGCATCAGCTGTTTTCTCTGATGCCGGACACTGCCGGTATATGTGACTGGTGTTTCCACGTTATATAGTGGCGGCGGTACCTCTCCTTCCTCTGACAGGGAGCCGCTCCGTTCCCCCTGCTTCCAGCTGCTGAGTGCCGCCGGTGCCGAGGTCCGTTCCAGCTACCCCCGCTGTGCCGCTCTGCTGTGTATGTTTCTGTGGTGCCTGGACCCTGCAGACCCCTGTGGCTGCCTCCCCCTCCTGTGACAGCGCCGCTGCGCTTTGATTTTTGCCTCTGGTCCCCCGCTGCTGTCTGTGCCCGGCTCTCTCCTCTCCGGCTGTTACATGCACCTCAGGCTGTTCCCATAGCAGCGGTTCCCCCTCCTCTGCTCCGGAGCCGGCATCAGCTGTTTTCTCTGATGCCGGGCACTGCCGGTATATGTGACTGGTGTTTCCACGTTATATAGTGGCGGCGGTACCTCTCCTTCCTCTGACAGGGAGCCGCTCCGTTCCCCCTGCTTCCAGCTGCTGAGTGCCGCCGGTGCCGAGGTCCGTTCCAGCTACCCCCGCTGTGCCGCTCTGCTGTGTATGTTTCTGTGGTGCCTGGACCCTGCAGACCCCTGTGGCTGCCTCCCCCTCCTGTGACAGCGCCGCTGCGCTTTGATTTTTGCCTCTGGTCCCCCGCTGCATCAGCCCCGCTGCCCTCCACTGTCACACACTTCCAATCAGCTGATATTCTTTAAATCTCCTGCCTCCTGCTGCAGCGTAGCTCAGCACTGCTGTCCATGGTGCTGATCAAATTCTCCTGCCCTCTGCTGCGGCGTCGCTCTGCACTGCTGTCCATGGTGCTGATCTGAACTGCTGTCCATGGTGCTGATCTTGTATTGGTCTGTACTGCTGTCCATGGTGCTGATCTTGTATTAGTCTGTGCTGCTGTCCATGGTGCTGATCTGAACTGCTGTCCATGGTGCTGATCTTATATTAGTCTGTACTGCTGTCCATGGTGCTGAACTTATACCAGTCAATTTCTCCTGCCTCCTGCTGCAGCGTCGCTTTGAACTGCTGTCCAAGGTGCTGATTCTATATTAATACTGATACAGAGGTTTATTAAACTCCAAACGGTGTAATATCATTTTGACTGCGAGACTTGACTCTGAGGGGAGGGGGGGGATAGAAGGATCTGTTTCTGCCCTCATATATATACCCTGTGTCTACGCTACTTGATATATATATAACAGTTGGTGCCCATGGAACTCTACAGATTTGCAAGCCTCCATAATAATTAGTTTCATGTTAAGAACTATATGTGCCTTTTATTTTTATCCCTCAGGTTAATTTCATTATTATTTTTTTTTTTTTGTTTGTTACTTTTGATTGTAATTCATATTTTAAGGATTGCATTTTAGGGGGTACATAATTTTGCAGTTTTTAAGGGTATTGATTGTCTCTTGTTGGACTGATATTTGTTTAACGCAAATTTCTTCTAGCCATTGTTCCCAGTCATTTTGCAACCCTAAAGTCTTTTGTCCACCCTTTAGGTTAAATATTTCTAGTGTCATTTTAGTGTTTTTTCTATAAATATATACCCATAGGTCTGATATTTTATAATGGCGGCTAATAAAAAAAATACCCAAAAGTCTTTGGAAGCTCCCCTTAAAACTAGTGCGGTTAGAGCAAAGTCCTCCCAACGCTTTTCATTTTCAAACCCATCAGAAGATGCTGTCAATACTGTCAGTCCACTTAAGTCCAGATCACCTCATAGAAATCTGGAAGACAGACAGAGTTCTAAAATAAACTCTCCCACCAAAGAATCTTCTAAAAGTCTATTATCTCCAAAACCACAGAGAATTCCTGATGCTAAACCTGCCCCTTCTACCGTAGTTAAAGAAAAAAAAGTGGAAGAGATGGATATTTCCATCTCATCAAAGAGAAGGGACCCAGGAGCCTGGAGCAACAAGTATTCTTCACTGGCTACGAGTTCGGAGGAGGAATCCTCGGACACGTCTCCTAATCCTAGTCCAGATAAGAGACGTGCTAAAAAGGACTTTTCCCCTTCGTCCCCAGACCCTACGCTTAGTGTCCCGGTCAAAATGCCCATTTCACAAGAGTTGGGAAATACCGACCTTGGTTCATATCTGGACAATCTTTTAAAGACGATTGACAGAAATATGAAACTGGGCTTCGAGAAACAGGTAGACACTATGAAATCTACTTTGGAAGCTTTTGGTCTTAAATTGGAGGAAAACACTAAAAGACTTGAAACGGTGGAGGGAAAGGTAGAGTCTGTCTCTTCTGATAATCTAGAAATTAAATCTGAACTTAAAAGACTCAGATTAAAAGTTGCGGATTTGGAGGATAGGAGTAGGAGAAATAATTTGAAGATTAGGGGCATATCTGAGGATGTTTCTCCCTCAGATATCTCGGCTTTTCTCAAAGACTTATTTCACAAGACAATCCCATCCCTTTCTGAGCAGGATCTTATCATTGATAGGGCCCATCGCTTATTTCGTCCGACCTCCATTTCCTCGGATCTTCCTAGGGATGTAATAGCTAGGTTACATTTCTTCTCGACCAAAGAGAGAATCTTGAATTATATCAGGGAAAATAGGACTTTTCCAGAGCCTTTCTCGCACCTAAAAATCTTCTCCGATTTTTCCAAAGAAACCATGGATGCAAGAAGGTCATACAAATTGACCACAGATAGACTGAGGGATATGAATATCCCATATAGGTGGGGCTTTCCAGTAAAGTTGCTGATTTTCTTTAACCGGAAAACATTCACTCTTACAGATCCTGATGAAGGCCCTAAATTTTTTGATTTTATAAAAGACATTTCCTACAAAGTTACAAAGGCACCTCACCGCTGAAATGATAAACACTACTCCCTCGGGAGCCCTCTTTAAAAATAATCTCATTTTATCACCTCACCTAACATGCTATAATAAATTTATCATTCTTCTTTATATTTAGCCTTCATGGTTTGTCCACATTGTTTTTCCCCCCAATCTGAGGGAGAACCTTTTCGGTGAAGGTTCCCTCAGGAGATTTTTTGATTCGTTTTTTTTTCTTTTTCTTTGAATATTTGGTTATTGTTATTACTATCTTTGAATTAATATTAGAGATATTGTATTCCAGCTTTGATTGTCGGTTGATTTTTATTTTTTGGGAATTTGTTGGACCAACTGACCCCTCTCCTTTTGACTTACTTTAATTATTAATTTACATATGCCTATCAAGATCATCACCTATAATGTAAGAGGCCTAAACAGTCCCAATAAGAGATTCTCCCTTTGGAAGGAATTGGGTCATCTTGGTGCTGATGTTGCGTGTCTTCAGGAGACAAGGTTTGCCGAGGGAAAACACCCTACCTTCACCCACAAACGCTACCCTCATATATTTGAATCCACTAGCGACCGGAAAAAAGCCGGTGTAGCTACAGTGATCAGAGATTCTGTCCCATTTGAGTTTTTAGATCAGCATAAAGATGTCAATGGAAGGTTCCATATATTGCTCTGTAAACTGAATAATCATGAGTGCACTGTTGTTAACCTATACGCCCCAAATAAAAAGCAAATACCCTTTTTGAATAAGGTTTTTAGAAAGGTTGAAGAGGTTAGGAGAGGCGAATTGATTTTTTTGGGAGACTTCAACATGGTCCCGGACGGGCATATGGACTCTTCCTCCCCCAGCCGTCATTTATACCCGACACTAAACAATTGGCTTTATAAAAATGAACTATTTGATACATTTAGATGTCTGCAAACTACCTCCAAAGAATTCTCCCATTTTTCGGACGCGCATCAAACGGCCTCTAGAATTGACTTAATAATAACTGACGTTTTTTCTTTACCCAAATTCTCTAACGTATCTATAGGCCTTAGGTCTCTATCAGATCATGCCCCTACGTCATGCGAAATTCATATTGGTCCTCTTATTAAAAATGGATTTCTTTGGAAATGTAGATCTTCACTTATTCATAACCCCAAAAACAAAAAAATTATTGAAAAAGCTATTTCTGATTATTTTAGGGAGAACGATACCCCAGATTTATCTAATCCCTTCTCCAGCTGGTGCGCTCACAAGGCCGTCCTTCGTGGTGTACTAATGCAGATATCCTCATCTGAAAAAAAAGAAAAAAGATCAAAAATTAATTCTCTTCAAAAACTGATTAGGGAAAAAGAATTAGAGCAAATTAATCTTCCTTCCCCTTCCCCAATAATTCAAAAAGAACTCTCAAATTTAAGGGTAGAGCTAAAATCAGAAATTTCTTCCTCCTATGATGCAATTATTCGGAAATCAAAATTTAATTACTATGCGGCACTAAATAAACCTACCCGCTTTATGGCCCGCCTAGTCAAATGTAAAAGAGCAATTAATAGAATAGATAAAATAAAAAACAATAGTGGAATAACATTTTGCCACCCTAAAGATATAGTGAACCAGTTTGCAAATTTTTACAAAAAACTCTACAACATCAAAACTGATCCTCTAATTTCCCATCCTCACCCAGATGCAATCAACAAATTTTTATCCTCCATTAACCTACCGAAATTGAGCCCTCTGGATCACGAGTCATTGAATAAGCCTTTTTCTAACCTTGAAATTATTAACACAATAAAGCAACTTAAAGATTTCAGGGCTCCGGGTCCAGATGGGTTCATCAATGAGTATTATAAAACTTTTTGTGACCTACTTTCTTCCCCTCTCACGAAAATTTTCAATCATGCTTCCTCAATAAGCTCCTTCCCCTCAGAAATGCTGGAAGCCACCATTACCCTAATACCCAAGTCTAAGGACGAGAGAGATAATGTTAAAAATTATAGGCCCATTTCGCTAATTAACACTGATATTAAGATATATTCGAAAATTCTGGCCAATCGTTTATCGACTATACTCCCATCTCTCATCAACGACGATCAGATTGGCTTCGTTGGTGGGAGGCAAGCAACTGATGGCTCTAGAAGACTTCTGAATACTATTAAGGTGATAAATACGGCGAAACTCCCAACTTCATTGCTTGCTTTAGACGCTGAAAAAGCTTTCGACAGGTTAAATTGGCTATACCTTAAACTCACCCTTATTAAATTCGGTTTTGATAACAAATTTCTCTCTTCAATTATGGCCCTCTATTCTAACCCCCAAGCAAAAATTTATGTTAACAATTATCTCTCCAATCCAATCCCTATCACAAATGGTACTAGACAGGGTTGCCCACTTTCCCCCCTTCTCTTTGTCCTGGCTATGGAGCCTTTGGCACAGAGGATTAGAGAAAACACTGACATTAGGGGGATTTCTACCCCATCTCGAGAATTTAAAATTGGCCTCTTTGCAGATGATGTTATGCTTTCCTTGCTGGACCCAGTAAATTCGGTTGCGGAAGTTTCGAAGGTTCTAGAACTATTCTCTCAGATTTCTTATTTTAAGATCAATAATGAGAAGTCTAAACTTTTAAACATTAATCTGGACCGTCAGACGAGAGAGGTTTTACACTCGAGATTTTCCTTCGGTCTGGCTAAACGCAATCTGACTTATTTGGGGATCAGTATTGGTAAAACTATTAACTCAACAATTTCTGACAACCTGGTTCTGATTGAGGATATCGTCCGTGGAGATTTGATGGAATTTTTGAAAAGAGATTTGTCATGGTGGGGTAGAGTCCTCTCTATTAAGATGTTTGTTCTACCCAAAATCTTGTATTTTTTCCGCAACTTACCTTTAACTATTTCTCACATCTTTATTCAAAAAATTCAAAATCAGATTAATTCCTATGTCTGGGATAATAAACGTGCGAGGATATCTGCAGATATATTGTACAAGAATAAGTGCAACGGAGGTCTGAGCCACCCTAATATTTCCGCTTACTATTTGGCAAACCTCATCAAACAGAGCAGTAATTGGTTTAATTCTGACAGTCCCCCAGCTTGGATGACTCTGGAGACCTTCTTAAATAATGGTTCTTCTCCCCGTGAATTGTTACTTAGGCATCTCTTTAAACAGTGCACTCATGATTCTTCCCATCCTATTTTCCAGGCGATTATTGACGCCTGGAAAAAAATCGCCAAAAGAAAGAAAAAGAGTCCCCTAAGAGATTCTGATAGGGATAAGTTTTCTTTTGTCAAAAACTTTCCAATTGGTTTTGTTGCTGATCTGTATAACTCTTCCATTCCAGATCAGTGGGACAATAAAGGGTTAAGGAAAATTGGAGACTTCTATGAAGCTTCTGCCTTTATTCCTTTCCAAACTCTTAAAAAAAGATTCAACTTACCTTCCTCTGATTTCTTTTTATACTCTCATTTAAAGAGCATTATTCTGGAATTTATTTCTGGTAAACTTATTGTTTCTGAAACCTCGGTGAACCTGTTAAGCAACCCATCCCACAAAATTTTTTGGAGCCTGAGACACATATATAACAGCTTCAATAATGATCTTTCCTTCCAAAAACACCTCTACATGATACGCTGGGAAAAAGATCTAAAACTCAATTTCCAATCCGATCAATGGGAGAGTGCTGTTCTTTTTTCTCAGGCCTCTAATATATCTATGCCCTTACAAGAGGCTTACTTCAAAATTCTAACCAGATGGTATTACACTCCAATCAGGCTTCACCATATAAAGCCCAGCAACTCTCCCCTTTGTTGGAGGGAGTGCGGCCTTAGGGGAGATCTTTTACATCTCTTTTGGAGCTGCCCTAAAATCCGGAATCTATGGGCTCAGATCTCTTCTTTGGTAGATGACCTTTTAGGCAGACCTGTAGTATTGACCCCTCAAATGGCTTTACTATCCTTAGATCTTGAACCATATAAGTCGTTTGAAAGATCTTTGGTGATTCACTTATTTTCAGTGTGTAAGAACGCATTGGCTTTTTATTGGAGAAAGTCATATGTCCCCACTTTGGAGGACTTAGTTGATAAGATGAATCTCCATAGAATATTTGAACTCAGATTTGCCCTTATCAACAATAATTTACTTAAATTTTCTAGGAAGTGGGATATTTGGCTCACTAAATTCCCTCAACCCTCTCATAACGCTGGAACATCTTAATGTGTGTCGTGTTTAGCTCATTAATATGTTTAATTTTTGCTAATGATAGTAATGTGTGTTTAAAGTGTTCAAATTTCTGTATTATCGTATATACTATTTGACGAACAAATTTCTCCCGTCTTTCCTGATTATCCATTCCCGTTTGTTCCCTTTCCCTTTCCCTTCCCTCAGAATTTTTCCCTTATTATGAATATTCTTTTGTCACTACTTTTATGCTACGTGTGTTATTCCCCTGTTAAATTGTTTATTAAAAATAAAAAAAATATGGTAAAACAAAGAGAGTGAGATGCCAGCTCCTTTCATTCAGTCAGTAGCTTCAAACATTTCTGGTATATGAAAAACATGTTTTTCAATGGCAAAAATCAATGAATATTGTAAATGCACAAACAGTAATATCTCCACATTGCACGGTGCAATTCTGAAATTTTTAGCTTTTTCCTGTTAATCCTAGCATGATAAAGAAGATTCAAAGAGAGTGAGATGCCAGCTCCTTTCATTCAGTCAGTAGCTTCAAACATTTCTGGACGTTTTTCAATGGCAAAAATCAATGAATATTGTAAATGCACAAACAGTAATATCTCCACATTGCACGGTGCAATTCTGAAATTTTTTGCTTTTTCCTGTTAATCCTAGCATGATAAAGAAGATTCAAAGAGAGTGAGATGCCAGCTCCTTTCATTCAGTCAGTAGCTTCAAACATTTCTGGACGTTTTTCAATGGCAAAAATCAATGAATATTGTAAATGCACAAACAGTAATATCTCCACATTGCACGGTGCAATTCTGAAATTTTTAGCTTTTTCCTGTTAATCCTAGCATGATAAAGAAGATTCAAAGAGAGTGAGATGCCAGCTCCTTTCATTCAGTCAGTAGCTTCAAACATTTCTGGTATATGAAAAACATGTTTTTCAATGGCAAAAATCAATGAATATTGTAAATGCACAAACAGTAATATCTCCACATTGCACGGTGCAATTCTGAAATTTTTAGCTTTTTCCTGTTAATCCTAGCATGATAAAGAAGATTCAAAGAGAGTGAGATGCCAGCTCCTTTCATTCAGTCAGTAGCTTCAAACATTTCTGGTATATGAAAAACATGTTTTTCAATGGCAAAAATCAATGAATATTGTAAATGCACAAACAGTAATATCTCCACATTGCACGGTGCAATTCTGAAATTTTTAGCTTTTTCCTGTTAATCCTAGCATGATAAAGAAGATTCAAAGAGAGTGAGATGCCAGCTCCTTTCATTCAGTCAGTAGCTTCAAACATTTCTGGACGTTTTTCAATGGCAAAAATCAATGAATATTGTAAATGCACAAACAGTAATATCTCCACATTGCACTGTGCAATTCTGAAATTTTTAGCTTTTTCCTGTTAATCCTAGCATGATAAAGAAGATTCAAAGAGAGTGAGATGCCAGCTCCTTTCATTCAGTCAGTAGCTTCAAACATTTCTGGACGTTTTTCAATGGCAAAAATCAATGAATATTGTAAATGCACAAACAGTAATATCTCCACATTGCACGGTGCAATTCTGAAATTTTTAGCTTTTTCCTGCTAATCCTAGCATGATAAAGAAGATTCAAAGAGAGTGAGATGCCAGCTCCTTTCATTCAGTCAGTAGCTTCAAACATTTCTGGTATATGAAAAACATGTTTTTCAATGGCAAAAATCAATGAATATTGTAAATGCACAAACAGTAATATCTCCACATTGCACGGTGCAATTCTGAAATTTTTAGCTTTTTCCTGTTAATCCTAGCATGATAAAGAAGATTCAAAGAGAGTGAGATGCCAGCTCCTTTCATTCAGTCAGTAGCTTCAAACATTTCTGGACGTTTTTCAATGGCAAAAATCAATGAATATTGTAAATGCACAAACAGTAATATCTCCACATTGCACGGTGCAATTCTGAAATTTTTAGCTTTTTCCTGTTAATCCTAGCATGATAAAGAAGATTCAAAGAGAGTGAGATGCCAGCTCCTTTCATTCAGTCAGTAGCTTCAAACATTTCTGGTATATGAAAAACATGTTTTTCAATGGCAAAAATCAATGAATATTGTAAATGCACAAACAGTAATATCTCCACATTGCACGGTGCAATTCTGAAATTTTTAGCTTTTTCCTGTTAATCCTAGCATGATAAAGAAGATTCAAAGAGAGTGAGATGCCAGCTCCTTTCATTCAGTCAGTAGCTTCAAACATTTCTGGACGTTTTTCAATGGCAAAAATCAATGAATATTGTAAATGCACAAACAGTAATATCTCCACATTGCACGGTGCAATTCTGAAATTTTTAGCTTTTTCCTGCTAATCCTAGCATGATAAAGAAGATTCAAAGAGAGTGAGATGCCAGCTCCTTTCATTCAGTCAGTAGCTTCAAACATTTCTGGTATATGAAAAACATGTTTTTCAATGGCAAAAATCAATGAATATTGTAAATGCACAAACAGTAATATCTCCACATTGCACGGTGCAATTCTGAAATTTTTAGCTTTTTCCTGTTAATCCTAGCATGATAAAGAAGATTCAAAGAGAGTGAGATGCCAGCTCCTTTCATTCAGTCAGTAGCTTCAAACATTTCTGGACGTTTTTCAATGGCAAAAATCAATGAATATTGTAAATGCACAAACAGTAATATCTCCACATTGCACGGTGCAATTCTGAAATTTTTAGCTTTTTCCTGTTAATCCTAGCATGATAAAGAAGATTCAAAGAGAGTGAGATGCCAGCTCCTTTCATTCAGTCAGTAGCTTCAAACATTTCTGGTATATGAAAAACATGTTTTTCAATGGCAAAAATCAATGAATATTGTAAATGCACAAACAGTAATATCTCCACATTGCACGGTGCAATTCTGAAATTTTTAGCTTTTTCCTGTTAATCCTAGCATGATAAAGAAGATTCAAAGAGAGTGAGATGCCAGCTCCTTTCATTCAGTCAGTAGCTTCAAACATTTCTGGTATATGAAAAACATGTTTTTCAATGGCAAAAATCAATGAATATTGTAAATGCACAAACAGTAATATCTCCACATTGCACGGTGCAATTCTGAAATTTTTAGCTTTTTCCTGTTAATCCTAGCATGATAAAGAAGATTCAAAGAGAGTGAGATGCCAGCTCCTTTCATTCAGTCAGTAGCTTCAAACATTTCTGGTATATGAAAAACATGTTTTTCAATGGCAAAAATCAATGAATATTGTAAATGCACAAACAGTAATATCTCCACATTGCACGGTGCAATTCTGAAATTTTTAGCTTTTTCCTGTTAATCCTAACATGATAAAGAAGATTCAAAGAGAGTGAGATGCCAGCTCCTTTCATTCAGTCAGTAGCTTCAAACATTTCTGGACGTTTTTCAATGGCAAAAATCAATGAATATTGTAAATGCACAAACAGTAATATCTCCACATTGCACGGTGCAATTCTGAAATTTTTTGCTTTTTCCTGCTAATCCTAGCATGATAAAGAAGATTCAAAGAGAGTGAGATGCCAGCTCCTTTCATTCAGTCAGTAGCTTCAAACATTTCTGGTATATGAAAAACATGTTTTTCAATGGCAAAAATCAATGAATATTGTAAATGCACAAACAGTAATATCTCCACATTGCACGGTGCAATTCTGAAATTTTTAGCTTTTTCCTGTTTATCCTAGCATGATAAAGAAGATTCAAAGAGAGTGAGATGCCAGCTCCTTTCATTCAGTCAGTAGCTTCAAACATTTCTGGTATATGAAAAACATGTTTTTCAATGGCAAAAATCAATGAATATTGTAAATGCACAAACAGTAATATCTCCACATTGCACGGTGCAATTCTGAAATTTTTAGCTTTTTCCTGTTAATCCTAGCATGATAAAGAAGATTCAAAGAGAGTGAGATGCCAGCTCCTTTCATTCAGTCAGTAGCTTCAAACATTTCTGGACGTTTTTCAATGGCAAAAATCAATGAATATTGTAAATGCACAAACAGTAATATCTCCACACTGCACGGTGCAATTCTGAAATTTTTAGCTTTTTCCTGTTAATCCTAGCATGATAAAGAAGATTCAAAGAGAGTGAGATGCCAGCTCCTTTCATTCAGTCAGTAGCTTCAAACATTTCTGGACGTTTTTCAATGGCAAAAATCAATGAATATTGTAAATGCACAAACAGTAATATCTCCACATTGCACGGTGCAATTCTGAAATTTTTAGCTTTTTCCTGCTAATCCTAGCATGATAAAGAAGATTCAAAGAGAGTGAGATGCCAGCTCCTTTCATTCAGTCAGTAGCTTCAAACATTTCTGGTATATGAAAAACATGTTTTTCAATGGCAAAAATCAATGAATATTGTAAATGCACAAACAGTAATATCTCCACATTGCACGGTGCAATTCTGAAATTTTTAGCTTTTTCCTGTTAATCCTAGCATGATAAAGAAGATTCAAAGAGAGTGAGATGCCAGCTCCTTTCATTCAGTCAGTAGCTTCAAACATTTCTGGACGTTTTTCAATGGCAAAAATCAATGAATATTGTAAATGCACAAACAGTAATATCTCCACATTGCACAGTGCAATTCTGAAATTTTTTGCTTTTTCCTGTTAATCCTAGCATGATAAAGAAGATTCAAAGAGAGTGAGATGCCAGCTCCTTTCATTCAGTCAGTAGCTTCAAACATTTCTGGACGTTTTTCAATGGCAAAAATCAATGAATATTGTAAATGCACAAACAGTAATATCTCCACATTGCACGGTGCAATTCTGAAATTTTTAGCTTTTTCCTGTTAATCCTAGCATGATAAAGAAGATTCAAAGAGAGTGAGATGCCAGCTCCTTTCATTCAGTCAGTAGCTTCAAACATTTCTGGTATATGAAAAACATGTTTTTCAATGGCAAAAATCAATGAATATTGTAAATGCACAAACAGTAATATCTCCACATTGCACGGTGCAATTCTGAAATTTTTAGCTTTTTCCTGTTAATCCTAGCATGATAAAGAAGATTCAAAGAGAGTGAGATGCCAGCTCCTTTCATTCAGTCAGTAGCTTCAAACATTTCTGGACGTTTTTCAATGGCAAAAATCAATGAATATTGTAAATGCACAAACAGTAATATCTCCACATTGCACGGTGCAATTCTGAAATTTTTAGCTTTTTCCTGCTAATCCTAGCATGATAAAGAAGATTCAAAGAGAGTGAGATGCCAGCTCCTTTCATTCAGTCAGTAGCTTCAAACATTTCTGGTATATGAAAAACATGTTTTTCAATGGCAAAAATCAATGAATATTGTAAATGCACAAACAGTAATATCTCCACATTGCACGGTGCAATTCTGAAATTTTTAGCTTTTTCCTGTTAATCCTAGCATGATAAAGAAGATTCAAAGAGAGTGAGATGCCAGCTCCTTTCATTCAGTCAGTAGCTTCAAACATTTCTGGACGTTTTTCAATGGCAAAAATCAATGAATATTGTAAATGCACAAACAGTAATATCTCCACATTGCACGGTGCAATTCTGAAATTTTTAGCTTTTTCCTGCTAATCCTAGCATGATAAAGAAGATTCAAAGAGAGTGAGATGCCAGCTCCTTTCATTCAGTCAGTAGCTTCAAACATTTCTGGTATATGAAAAACATGTTTTTCAATGGCAAAAATCAATGAATATTGTAAATGCACAAACAGTAATATCTCCACATTGCACGGTGCAATTCTGAAATTTTTAGCTTTTTCCTGTTAATCCTAGCATGATAAAGAAGATTCAAAGAGAGTGAGATGCCAGCTCCTTTCATTCAGTCAGTAGCTTCAAACATTTCTGGACGTTTTTCAATGGCAAAAATCAATGAATATTGTAAATGCACAAACAGTAATATCTCCACATTGCACGGTGCAATTCTGAAATTTTTAGCTTTTTCCTGTTAATCCTAGCATGATAAAGAAGATTCAAAGAGAGTGAGATGCCAGCTCCTTTCATTCAGTCAGTAGCTTCAAACATTTCTGGACGTTTTTCAATGGCAAAAATCAATGAATATTGTAAATGCACAAACAGTAATATCTCCACATTGCACGGTGCAATTCTGAAATTTTTAGCTTTTTCCTGTTAATCCTAGCATGATAAAGAAGATTCAAAGAGAGTGAGATGCCAGCTCCTTTCATTCAGTCAGTAGCTTCAAACATTTCTGGTATATGAAAAACATGTTTTTCAATGGCAAAAATCAATGAATATTGTAAATGCACAAACAGTAATATCTCCACATTGCACGGTGCAATTCTGAAATTTTTAGCTTTTTCCTGTTAATCCTAGCATGATAAAGAAGATTCAAAGAGAGTGAGATGCCAGCTCCTTTCATTCAGTCAGTAGCTTCAAACATTTCTGGTATATGAAAAACATGTTTTTCAATGGCAAAAATCAATGAATATTGTAAATGCACAAACAGTAATATCTCCACATTGCACGGTGCAATTCTGAAATTTTTAGCTTTTTCCTGTTAATCCTAGCATGATAAAGAAGATTCAAAGAGAGTGAGATGCCAGCTCCTTTCATTCAGTCAGTAGCTTCAAACATTTCTGGACGTTTTTCAATGGCAAAAATCAATGAATATTGTAAATGCACAAACAGTAATATCTCCACATTGCACGGTGCAATTCTGAAATTTTTTGCTTTTTCCTGTTAATCCTAGCATGATAAAGAAGATTCAAAGAGAGTGAGATGCCAGCTCCTTTCATTCAGTCAGTAGCTTCAAACATTTCTGGTATATGAAAAACATGTTTTTCAATGGCAAAAATCAATGAATATTGTAAATGCACAAACAGTAATATCTCCACATTGCACGGTGCAATTCTGAAATTTTTAGCTTTTTCCTGCTAATCCTAGCATGATAAAGAAGATTCAAAGAGAGTGAGATGCCAGCTCCTTTCATTCAGTCAGTAGCTTCAAACATTTCTGGTATATGAAAAACATGTTTGTCAATGGCAAAAATCAATGAATATTGTAAATGCACAAACAGTAATATCTCCACATTGCACGGTGCAATTCTGAAATTTTTAGCTTTTTCCTGTTAATCCTAGCATGATAAAGAAGATTCAAAGAGAGTGAGATGCCAGCTCCTTTCATTCAGTCAGTAGCTTCAAACATTTCTGGACGTTTTTCAATGGCAAAAATCAATGAATATTGTAAATGCACAAACAGTAATATCTCCACATTGCACGGTGCAATTCTGAAATTTTTAGCTTTTTCCTGCTAATCCTAGCATGATAAAGAAGATTCAAAGAGAGTGAGATGCCAGCTCCTTTCATTCAGTCAGTAGCTTCAAACATTTCTGGTATATGAAAAACATGTTTTTCAATGGCAAAAATCAATGAATATTGTAAATGCACAAACAGTAATATCTCCACATTGCACGGTGCAATTCTGAAAATTTTTTGCTTTTTCCTGCTAATCCTAGCATGATAAAGAAGATTCAAAGAGAGTGAGATGCCAGCTCCTTTCATTCAGTCAGTAGCTTCAAACATTTCTGGTATATGAAAAACATGTTTTTCAATGGCAAAAATCAATGAATATTGTAAATGCACAAACAGTAATATCTCCACATTGCACGGTGCAATTCTGAAATTTTTAGCTTTTTCCTGTTAATCCTAGCATGATAAAGAAGATTCAAAGAGAGTGAGATGCCAGCTCCTTTCATTCAGTCAGTAGCTTCAAACATTTCTGGACGTTTTTCAATGGCAAAAATCAATGAATATTGTAAATGCACAAACAGTAATATCTCCACATTGCACGGTGCAATTCTGAAATTTTTAGCTTTTTCCTGTTAATCCTAGCATGATAAAGAAGATTCAAAGAGAGTGAGATGCCAGCTCCTTTCATTCAGTCAGTAGCTTCAAACATTTCTGGTATATGAAAAACATGTTTTTCAATGGCAAAAATCAATGAATATTGTAAATGCACAAACAGTAATATCTCCACATTGCACGGTGCAATTCTGAAATTTTTAGCTTTTTCCTGTTAATCCTAGCATGATAAAGAAGATTCAAAGAGAGTGAGATGCCAGCTCCTTTCATTCAGTCAGTAGCTTCAAACATTTCTGGACGTTTTTCAATGGCAAAAATCAATGAATATTGTAAATGCACAAACAGTAATATCTCCACATTGCACGGTGCAATTCTGAAATTTTTTGCTTTTTCCTGCTAATCCTAGCATGATAAAGAAGATTCAAAGAGAGTGAGATGCCAGCTCCTTTCATTCAGTCAGTAGCTTCAAACATTTCTGGTATATGAAAAACATGTTTTTCAATGGCAAAAATCAATGAATATTGTAAATGCACAAACAGTAATATCTCCACATTGCACGGTGCAATTCTGAAATTTTTAGCTTTTTCCTGTTAATCCTAGCATGATAAAGAAGATTCAAAGAGAGTGAGATGCCAGCTCCTTTCATTCAGTCAGTAGCTTCAAACATTTCTGGACGTTTTTCAATGGCAAAAATCAATGAATATTGTAAATGCACAAACAGTAATATCTCCACATTGCACGGTGCAATTCTGAAATTTTTTGCTTTTTCCTGTTAATCCTAGCATGATAAAGAAGATTCAAAGAGAGTGAGATGCCAGCTCCTTTCATTCAGTCAGTAGCTTCAAACATTTCTGGACGTTTTTCAATGGCAAAAATCAATGAATATTGTAAATGCACAAACAGTAATATCTCCACATTGCACGGTGCAATTCTGAAATTTTTAGCTTTTTCCTGTTAATCCTAGCATGATAAAGAAGATTCAAAGAGAGTGAGATGCCAGCTCCTTTCATTCAGTCAGTAGCTTCAAACATTTCTGGTATATGAAAAACATGTTTTTCAATGGCAAAAATCAATGAATATTGTAAATGCACAAACAGTAATATCTCCACATTGCACGGTGCAATTCTGAAATTTTTAGCTTTTTCCTGTTAATCCTAGCATGATAAAGAAGATTCAAAGAGAGTGAGATGCCAGCTCCTTTCATTCAGTCAGTAGCTTCAAACATTTCTGACGTTTTTCAATGGCAAAAATCAATGAATATTGTAAATGCACAAACAGTAATATCTCCACATTGCACGGTGCAATTCTGAAATTTTTAGCTTTTTCCTGTTAATCCTAGCATGATAAAGAAGATTCAAAGAGAGTGAGATGCCAGCTCCTTTCATTCAGTCAGTAGCTTCAAACATTTCTGGACGTTTTTCAATGGCAAAAATCAATGAATATTGTAAATGCACAAACAGTAATATCTCCACATTGCACGGTGCAATTCTGAAATTTTTAGCTTTTTCCTGTTAATCCTAGCATGATAAAGAAGATTCAAAGAGAGTGAGATGCCAGCTCCTTTCATTCAGTCAGTAGCTTCAAACATTTCTGGTATATGAAAAACATGTTTTTCAATGGCAAAAATCAATGAATATTGTAAATGCACAAACAGTAATATCTCCACATTGCACGGTGCAATTCTGAAATTTTTAGCTTTTTCCTGCTAATCCTAGCATGATAAAGAAGATTCAAAGAGAGTGAGATGCCAGCTCCTTTCATTCAGTCAGTAGCTTCAAACATTTCTGGTATATGAAACATGTTTTTCAATGGCAAAAATCAATGAATATTGTAAATGCACAAACAGTAATATCTCCACATTGCACGGTGCAATTCTGAAATTTTTAGCTTTTTCCTGTTAATCCTAGCATGATAAAGAAGATTCAAAGAGAGTGAGATGCCAGCTCCTTTCATTCAGTCAGTAGCTTCAAACATTTCTGGTATATGAAAAACATGTTTTTCAATGGCAAAAATCAATGAATATTGTAAATGCACAAACAGTAATATCTCCACATTGCACGGTGCAATTCTGAAATTTTTAGCTTTTTCCTGTTAATCCTAGCATGATAAAGAAGATTCAAAGAGAGTGAGATGCCAGCTCCTTTCATTCAGTCAGTAGCTTCAAACATTTCTGGACGTTTTTCAATGGCAAAAATCAATGAATATTGTAAATGCACAAACAGTAATATCTCCACATTGCACGGTGCAATTCTGAAATTTTTAGCTTTTTCCTGTTAATCCTAGCATGATAAAGAAGATTCAAAGAGAGTGAGATGCCAGCTCCTTTCATTCAGTCAGTAGCTTCAAACATTTCTGGTATATGAAAAACATGTTTTTCAATGGCAAAAATCAATGAATATTGTAAATGCACAAACAGTAATATCTCCACATTGCACGGTGCAATTCTGAAATTTTTAGCTTTTTCCTGTTAATCCTAGCATGATAAAGAAGATTCAAAGAGAGTGAGATGCCAGCTCCTTTTCATTCAGTCAGTAGCTTCAAACATTTCTGGACGTTTTTCAATGGCAAAAATCAATGAATATTGTAAATGCACAAACAGTAATATCTCCACATTGCACGGTGCAATTCTGAAATTTTTGCTTTTTCCTGCTAATCCTAGCATGATAAAGAAGATTCAAAGAGAGTGAGATGCCAGCTCCTTTCATTCAGTCAGTAGCTTCAAACATTTCTGGTATATGAAAAACATGTTTTTCAATGGCAAAAATCAATGAATATTGTAAATGCACAAACAGTAATATCTCCACATTGCACGGTGCAATTCTGAAATTTTTAGCTTTTTCCTGTTAATCCTAGCATGATAAAGAAGATTCAAAGAGAGTGAGATGCCAGCTCCTTTCATTCAGTCAGTAGCTTCAAACATTTCTGGTATATGAAAAACATGTTTTTCAATGGCAAAAATCAATGAATATTGTAAATGCACAAACAGTAATATCTCCACATTGCATGGTGCAATTCTGAAATTTTTAGCTTTTTCCTGTTAATCCTAGCATGATAAAGAAGATTCAAAGAGAGTGAGATGCCAGCTCCTTTCATTCAGTCAGTAGCTTCAAACATTTCTGGACGTTTTTCAATGGCAAAAATCAATGAATATTGTAAATGCACAAACAGTAATATCTCACATTGCACGGTGCAATTCTGAAATTTTTTGCTTTTTCCTGTTAATCCTAGCATGATAAAGAAGATTCAAAGAGAGTGAGATGCCAGCTCCTTTCATTCAGTCAGTAGCTTCAAACATTTCTGGACGTTTTTCAATGGCAAAAATCAATGAATATTGTAAATGCACAAACAGTAATATCTCCACATTGCACGGTGCAATTCTGAAATTTTAGCTTTTTCCTGTTAATCCTAGCATGATAAAGAAGATTCAAAGAGAGTGAGATGCCAGCTCCTTTCATTCAGTCAGTAGCTTCAAACATTTCTGGTATATGAAAAACATGTTTTTCAATGGCAAAAATCAATGAATATTGTAAATGCACAAACAGTAATATCTCCACATTGCACGGTGCAATTCTGAAATTTTTAGCTTTTTCCTGTTAATCCTAGCATGATAAAGAAGATTCAAAGAGAGTGAGATGCCAGCTCCTTTCATTCAGTCAGTAGCTTCAAACATTTCTGGTATATGAAAAACATGTTTTTCAATGGCAAAATCAATGAATATTGTAAATGCACAAACAGTAATATCTCCACATTGCACGGTGCAATTCTGAAATTTTTAGCTTTTTCCTGTTAATCCTAGCATGATAAAGAAGATTCAAAGAGAGTGAGATGCCAGCCTCCTTTCATTCAGTCAGTAGCTTCAAACATTTCTGGACGTTTTTCAATGGCAAAAATCAATGAATATTGTAAATGCACAAACAGTAATATCTCCACATTGCACGGTGCAATTCTGAAATTTTTAGCTTTTTCCTGTTAATCCTAGCATGATAAAGAAGATTCAAAGAGAGTGAGATGCCAGCTCCTTTCATTCAGTCAGTAGCTTCAAACATTTCTGGACGTTTTTTCAATGGCAAAAATCAATGAATATTGTAAATGCACAAACAGTAATATCTCCACATTGCACGGTGCAATTCTGAAATTTTTAGCTTTTTCCTGCTAATCCTAGCATGATAAAGAAGATTCAAAGAGAGTGAGATGCCAGCTCCTTTCATTCAGTCAGTAGCTTCAAACATTTCTGGTATATGAAAAACATGTTTTTCAATGGCAAAAATCAATGAATATTGTAAATGCACAAACAGTAATATCTCCACATTGCACGGTGCAATTCTGAAATTTTTAGCTTTTTCCTGTTAATCCTAGCATGATAAAGAAGATTCAAAGAGAGTGAGATGCCAGCTCCTTTCATTCAGTCAGTAGCTTCAAACATTTCTGGACGTTTTTCAATGGCAAAAATCAATGAATATTGTAAATGCACAAACAGTAATATCTCCACATTGCACGGTGCAATTCTGAAATTTTTAGCTTTTTCCTGTTAATCCTAGCATGATAAAGAAGATTCAAAGAGAGTGAGATGCCAGCTCCTTTCATTCAGTCAGTAGCTTCAAACATTTCTGGTATATGAAAAACATGTTTTTCAATGGCAAAAATCAATGAATATTGTAAATGCACAAACAGTAATATCTCCACATTGCACGGTGCAATTCTGAAATTTTTAGCTTTTTCCTGTTAATCCTAGCATGATAAAGAAGATTCAAAGAGAGTGAGATGCCAGCTCCTTTCATTCAGTCAGTAGCTTCAAACATTTCTGGACGTTTTTCAATGGCAAAAATCAATGAATATTGTAAATGCACAAACAGTAATATCTCCACATTGCACGGTGCAATTCTGAAATTTTTAGCTTTTTCCTGCTAATCCTAGCATGATAAAGAAGATTCAAAGAGAGTGAGATGCCAGCTCCTTTCATTCAGTCAGTAGCTTCAAACATTTCTGGTATATGAAAAACATGTTTTTCAATGGCAAAAATCAATGAATATTGTAAATGCACAAACAGTAATATCTCCACATTGCACGGTGCAATTCTGAAATTTTTAGCTTTTTCCTGTTAATCCTAGCATGATAAAGAAGATTCAAAGAGAGTGAGATGCCAGCTCCTTTCATTCAGTCAGTAGCTTCAAACATTTCTGGACGTTTTTCAATGGCAAAAATCAATGAATATTGTAAATGCACAAACAGTAATATCTCCACATTGCACGGTGCAATTCTGAAATTTTTAGCTTTTTCCTGTTAATCCTAGCATGATAAAGAAGATTCAAAGAGAGTGAGATGCCAGCTCCTTTCATTCAGTCAGTAGCTTCAAACATTTCTGGTATATGAAAAACATGTTTTTCAATGGCAAAAATCAATGAATATTGTAAATGCACAAACAGTAATATCTCCACATTGCACGGTGCAATTCTGAAATTTTTAGCTTTTTCCTGTTAATCCTAGCATGATAAAGAAGATTCAAAGAGAGTGAGATGCCAGCTC
>NW_027370536.1:0-35370 GCF_046119375.1 Phyllobates terribilis | reverse complement strand
ATACCAGAAATGTTTGAAGCTACTGACTGAATGAAAGGAGCTGGCATCTCACTCTCTTTGAATCTTCTTTATCATGCTAGGATTAACAGGAAAAGCAAAAAATTTCAGAATTGCACCTTGCAATGTGGAGATATTACTGTTTGTGCATTTACAATATTCATTGATTTTTGCCATTGAAAAACATGTTTTTCATATACCAGAAATGTTTGAAGCTACTGACTGAATGAAAGGAGCTGGCATCTCACTCTCTTTGAATCTTCTTTATCATGCTAGGATTAACAGGAAAAAGCAAAAAATTTCAGAATTGCACCGTGCAATGTGGAGATATTACTGTTTGTGCATTTACAATATTCATTGATTTTTGCCATTGAAAAACATGTTTTTCATATACCAGAAATGTTTGAAGCTACTGACTGAATGAAAGGAGCTGGCATCTCACTCTCTTTGAATCTTCTTTATCATGCTAGGATTAGCAGGAAAAAGCAAAAAATTTCAGAATTGCACCTTGCAATGTGGAGATATTACTGTTTGTGCATTTACAATATTCATTGATTTTTGCCATTGAAAAACATGTTTTTCATATACCAGAAATGTTTGAAGCTACTGACTGAATGAAAGGAGCTGGCATCTCACTCTCTTTGAATCTTCTTTATCATGCTAGGATTAACAGGAAAAAGCTAAAAATTTCAGAATTGCACCGTGCAATGTGGAGATATTACTGTTTGTGCATTTACAATATTCATTGATTTTTGCCATTGAAAAACATGTTTTTCATATACCAGAAATGTTTGAAGCTACTGACTGAATGAAAGGAGCTGGCATCTCACTCTCTTTGAATCTTCTTTATCATGCTAGGATTAGCAGGAAAAAGCAAAAAATTTCAGAATTGCACCTTGCAATGTGGAGATATTACTGTTTGTGCATTTACAATATTCATTGATTTTTGCCATTGAAAAACATGTTTTTCATATACCAGAAATGTTTGAAGCTACTGACTGAATGAAAGGAGCTGGCATCTCACTCTCTTTGAATCTTCTTTATCATGCTAGGATTAACAGGAAAAAGCAAAAAATTTCAGAATTGCACCTTGCAATGTGGAGATATTACTGTTTGTGCATTTACAATATTCATTGATTTTTGCCATTGAAAAACATGTTTTTAATATACCAGAAATGTTTGAAGCTACTGACTGAATGAAAGGAGCTGGCATCTCACTCTCTTTGAATCTTCTTTATCATGCTAGGATTAACAGGAAAAAGCTAAAAATTTCAGAATTGCACCGTGCAATGTGGAGATATTACTGTTTGTGCATTTACAATATTCATTGATTTTTGCCATTGAAAAACATGTTTTTCATATACCAGAAATGTTTGAAGCTACTGACTGAATGAAAGGAGCTGGCATCTCACTCTCTTTGAATCTTCTTTATCATGCTAGGATTAGCAGGAAAAAGCAAAAAATTTCAGAATTGCACCTTGCAATGTGGAGATATTACTGTTTGTGCATTTACAATATTCATTGATTTTTGCCATTGAAAAACATGTTTTTCATATACCAGAAATGTTTGAAGCTACTGACTGAATGAAAGGAGCTAGCATCTCACTCTCTTTGAATCTTCTTTATCATGCTAGGATTAGCAGGAAAAAGCAAAAAATTTCAGAATTGCACCTTGCAATGTGGAGATATTACTGTTTGTGCATTTACAATATTCATTGATTTTTGCCATTGAAAAACATGTTTTTCATATACCAGAAATGTTTGAAGCTACTGACTGAATGAAAGGAGCTGGCATCTCACTCTCTTTGAATCTTCTTTATCATGCTAGGATTAACAGGAAAAAGCAAAAAATTTCAGAATTGCACCTTGCAATGTGGAGATATTACTGTTTGTGCATTTACAATATTCATTGATTTTTGCCATTGAAAAACATGTTTTTCATATACCAGAAATGTTTGAAGCTACTGACTGAATGAAAGGAGCTGGCATCTCACTCTCTTTGAATCTTCTTTATCATGCTAGGATTAACAGGAAAAAGCAAAAAATTTCAGAATTGCACCGTGCAATGTGGAGATATTACTGTTTGTGCATTTACAATATTCATTGATTTTTGCCATTGAAAAACATGTTTTTCATATACCAGAAATGTTTGAAGCTACTGACTGAATGAAAGGAGCTGGCATCTCACTCTCTTTGAATCTTCTTTATCATGCTAGGATTAACAGGAAAAAGCTAAAAATTTCAGAATTGCACCGTGCAATGTGGAGATATTACTGTTTGTGCATTTACAATATTCATTGATTTTTGCCATTGAAAAACATGTTTTTCATATACCAGAAATGTTTGAAGCTACTGACTGAATGAAAGGAGCTGGCATCTCACTCTCTTTGAATCTTCTTTATCATGCTAGGATTAGCAGGAAAAAGCAAAAAATTTCAGAATTGCACCTTGCAATGTGGAGATATTACTGTTTGTGCATTTACAATATTCATTGATTTTTGCCATTGAAAAACATGTTTTTCATATACCAGAAATGTTTGAAGCTACTGACTGAATGAAAGGAGCTGGCATCTCACTCTCTTTGAATCTTCTTTATCATGCTAGGATTAGCAGGAAAAAGCAAAAAATTTCAGAATTGCACCTTGCAATGTGGAGATATTACTGTTTGTGCATTTACAATATTCATTGATTTTTGCCATTGAAAAACATGTTTTTCATATACCAGAAATGTTTGAAGCTACTGACTGAATGAAAGGAGCTGGCATCTCACTCTCTTTGAATCTTCTTTATCATGCTAGGATTAACAGGAAAAAGCAAAAAATTTCAGAATTGCACCTTGCAATGTGGAGATATTACTGTTTGTGCATTTACAATATTCATTGATTTTTGCCATTGAAAAACATGTTTTTAATATACCAGAAATGTTTGAAGCTACTGACTGAATGAAAGGAGCTGGCATCTCACTCTCTTTGAATCTTCTTTATCATGCTAGGATTAACAGGAAAAAGCTAAAAATTTCAGAATTGCACCGTGCAATGTGGAGATATTACTGTTTGTGCATTTACAATATTCATTGATTTTTGCCATTGTAAAACGTTTTTCATATACCAGAAATGTTTGAAGCTACTGACTGAATGAAAGGAGCTGGCATCTCACTCTCTTTGAATCTTCTTTATCATGCTAGGATTAACAGGAAAAAGCAAAAAATTTCAGAATTGCACCTTGCAATGTGGAGATATTACTGTTTGTGCATTTACAATATTCATTGATTTTTGCCATTGAAAAACATGTTTTTCATATACCAGAAATGTTTGAAGCTACTGACTGAATGAAAGGAGCTGGCATCTCACTCTCTTTGAATCTTCTTTATCATGCTAGGATTAACAGGAAAAAGCTAAAAATTTCAGAATTGCACCGTGCAATGTGGAGATATTACTGTTTGTGCATTTACAATATTCATTGATTTTTGCCATTGAAAAACATGTTTTTCATATACCAGAAATGTTTGAAGCTACTGACTGAATGAAAGGAGCTGGCATCTCACTCTCTTTGAATCTTCTTTATCATGCTAGGATTAGCAGGAAAAAGCAAAAAATTTCAGAATTGCACCTTGCAATGTGGAGATATTACTGTTTGTGCATTTACAATATTCATTGATTTTTGCCATTGAAAAACATGTTTTTCATATACCAGAAATGTTTGAAGCTACTGACTGAATGAAAGGAGCTGGCATCTCACTCTCTTTGAATCTTCTTTATCATGCTAGGATTAACAGGAAAAAGCTAAAAATTTCAGAATTGCACCGTGCAATGTGGAGATATTACTGTTTGTGCATTTACAATATTCATTGATTTTTGCCATTGAAAAACATGTTTTTCATATACCAGAAATGTTTGAAGCTACTGACTGAATGAAAGGAGCTGGCATCTCACTCTCTTTGAATCTTCTTTATCATGCTAGGATTAGCAGGAAAAAGCAAAAAATTTCAGAATTGCACCTTGCAATGTGGAGATATTACTGTTTGTGCATTTACAATATTCATTGATTTTTGCCATTGAAAAACATGTTTTTCATATACCAGAAATGTTTGAAGCTACTGACTGAATGAAAGGAGCTGGCATCTCACTCTCTTTGAATCTTCTTTATCATGCTAGGATTAACAGGAAAAAGCAAAAAATTTCAGAATTGCACCTTGCAATGTGGAGATATTACTGTTTGTGCATTTACAATATTCATTGATTTTTGCCATTGAAAAACATGTTTTTAATATACCAGAAATGTTTGAAGCTACTGACTGAATGAAAGGAGCTGGCATCTCACTCTCTTTGAATCTTCTTTATCATGCTAGGATTAACAGGAAAAAGCTAAAAATTTCAGAATTGCACCGTGCAATGTGGAGATATTACTGTTTGTGCATTTACAATATTCATTGATTTTTGCCATTGTAAAACGTTTTTCATATACCAGAAATGTTTGAAGCTACTGACTGAATGAAAGGAGCTGGCATCTCACTCTCTTTGAATCTTCTTTATCATGCTAGGATTAACAGGAAAAAGCAAAAAATTTCAGAATTGCACCTTGCAATGTGGAGATATTACTGTTTGTGCATTTACAATATTCATTGATTTTTGCCATTGAAAAACATGTTTTTCATATACCAGAAATGTTTGAAGCTACTGACTGAATGAAAGGAGCTGGCATCTCACTCTCTTTGAATCTTCTTTATCATGCTAGGATTAACAGGAAAAAGCAAAAAATTTCAGAATTGCACCGTGCAATGTGGAGATATTACTGTTTGTGCATTTACAATATTCATTGATTTTTGCCATTGAAAAACATGTTTTTCATATACCAGAAATGTTTGAAGCTACTGACTGAATGAAAGGAGCTGGCATCTCACTCTCTTTGAATCTTCTTTATCATGCTAGGATTAGCAGGAAAAAGCAAAAAATTTCAGAATTGCACCTTGCAATGTGGAGATATTACTGTTTGTGCATTTACAATATTCATTGATTTTTGCCATTGAAAAACATGTTTTTCATATACCAGAAATGTTTGAAGCTACTGACTGAATGAAAGGAGCTGGCATCTCACTCTCTTTGAATCTTCTTTATCATGCTAGGATTAACAGGAAAAAGCTAAAAATTTCAGAATTGCACCGTGCAATGTGGAGATATTACTGTTTGTGCATTTACAATATTCATTGATTTTTGCCATTGAAAAACATGTTTTTCATATACCAGAAATGTTTGAAGCTACTGACTGAATGAAAGGAGCTGGCATCTCACTCTCTTTGAATCTTCTTTATCATGCTAGGATTAGCAGGAAAAAGCAAAAAATTTCAGAATTGCACCTTGCAATGTGGAGATATTACTGTTTGTGCATTTACAATATTCATTGATTTTTGCCATTGAAAAACATGTTTTTCATATACCAGAAATGTTTGAAGCTACTGACTGAATGAAAGGAGCTGGCATCTCACTCTCTTTGAATCTTCTTTATCATGCTAGGATTAACAGGAAAAAGCAAAAAATTTCAGAATTGCACCTTGCAATGTGGAGATATTACTGTTTGTGCATTTACAATATTCATTGATTTTTGCCATTGAAAAACGTTTTTAATATACCAGAAATGTTTGAAGCTACTGACTGAATGAAAGGAGCTGGCATCTCACTCTCTTTGAATCTTCTTTATCATGCTAGGATTAACAGGAAAAAGCTAAAAATTTCAGAATTGCACCGTGCAATGTGGAGATATTACTGTTTGTGCATTTACAATATTCATTGATTTTTGCCATTGAAAAACATGTTTTTCATATACCAGAAATGTTTGAAGCTACTGACTGAATGAAAGGAGCTGGCATCTCACTCTCTTTGAATCTTCTTTATCATGCTAGGATTAGCAGGAAAAAGCAAAAAATTTCAGAATTGCACCTTGCTATGTGGAGATATTACTGTTTGTGCATTTACAATATTCATTGATTTTTGCCATTGAAAAACGTTTTTCATATACCAGAAATGTTTGAAGCTACTGACTGAATGAAAGGAGCTGGCATCTCACTCTCTTTGAATCTTCTTTATCATGCTAGGATTAACAGGAAAAAGCTAAAAATTTCAGAATTGCACCGTGCAATGTGGAGATATTACTGTTTGTGCATTTACAATATTCATTGATTTTTGCCATTGAAAAACGTTTTTCATATACCAGAAATGTTTGAAGCTACTGACTGAATGAAAGGAGCTGGCATCTCACTCTCTTTGAATCTTCTTTATCATGCTAGGATTAGCAGGAAAAAGCAAAAAATTTCAGAATTGCACCTTGCAATGTGGAGATATTACTGTTTGTGCATTTACAATATTCATTGATTTTTGCCATTGAAAAACATGTTTTTCATATACCAGAAATGTTTGAAGCTACTGACTGAATGAAAGGAGCTGGCATCTCACTCTCTTTGAATCTTCTTTATCATGCTAGGATTAACAGGAAAAAGCAAAAAATTTCAGAATTGCACCGTGCAATGTGGAGATATTACTGTTTGTGCATTTACAATATTCATTGATTTTTGCCATTGAAAAACATGTTTTTCATATACCAGAAATGTTTGAAGCTACTGACTGAATGAAAGGAGCTGGCATCTCACTCTTTGAATCTTCTTTATCATGCTAGGATTAACAGGAAAAAGCTAAAAATTTCAGAATTGCACCGTGCAATGTGGAGATATTACTGTTTGTGCATTTACAATATTCATTGATTTTTGCCATTGAAAAACATGTTTTTCATATACCAGAAATGTTTGAAGCTACTGACTGAATGAAAGGAGCTGGCATCTCACTCTCTTTGAATCTTCTTTATCATGCTAGGATTAGCAGGAAAAAGCAAAAAATTTCAGAATTGCACCTTGCAATGTGGAGATATTACTGTTTGTGCATTTACAATATTCATTGATTTTTGCCATTGAAAAACATGTTTTTCATATACCAGAAATGTTTGAAGCTACTGACTGAATGAAAGGAGCTGGCATCTCACTCTCTTTGAATCTTCTTTATCATGCTAGGATTAGCAGGAAAAAGCAAAAAATTTCAGAATTGCACCTTGCAATGTGGAGATATTACTGTTTGTGCATTTACAATATTCATTGATTTTTGCCATTGAAAAACATGTTTTTCATATACCAGAAATGTTTGAAGCTACTGACTGAATGAAAGGAGCTGGCATCTCACTCTCTTTGAATCTTCTTTATCATGCTAGGATTAACAGGAAAAAGCTAAAAATTTCAGAATTGCACCGTGCAATGTGGAGATATTACTGTTTGTGCATTTACAATATTCATTGATTTTTGCCATTGAAAAACATGTTTTTCATATACCAGAAATGTTTGAAGCTACTGACTGAATGAAAGGAGCTGGCATCTCACTCTCTTTGAATCTTCTTTATCATGCTAGGATTAGCAGGAAAAAGCAAAAAATTTCAGAATTGCACCTTGCAATGTGGAGATATTACTGTTTGTGCATTTACAATATTCATTGATTTTTGCCATTGAAAAACATGTTTTTCATATACCAGAAATGTTTGAAGCTACTGACTGAATGAAAGGAGCTGGCATCTCACTCTCTTTGAATCTTCTTTATCATGCTAGGATTAACAGGAAAAAGCAAAAAATTTCAGAATTGCACCTTGCAATGTGGAGATATTACTGTTTGTGCATTTACAATATTCATTGATTTTTGCCATTGAAAAACATGTTTTTAATATACCAGAAATGTTTGAAGCTACTGACTGAATGAAAGGAGCTGGCATCTCACTCTCTTTGAATCTTCTTTATCATGCTAGGATTAACAGGAAAAAGCTAAAAATTTCAGAATTGCACCGTGCAATGTGGAGATATTACTGTTTGTGCATTTACAATATTCATTGATTTTTGCCATTGAAAAACATGTTTTTCATATACCAGAAATGTTTGAAGCTACTGACTGAATGAAAGGAGCTGGCATCTCACTCTCTTTGAATCTTCTTTATCATGCTAGGATTAGCAGGAAAAAGCAAAAAATTTCAGAATTGCACCTTGCTATGTGGAGATATTACTGTTTGTGCATTTACAATATTCATTGATTTTTGCCATTGAAAAACGTTTTTCATATACCAGAAATGTTTGAAGCTACTGACTGAATGAAAGGAGCTGGCATCTCACTCTCTTTGAATCTTCTTTATCATGCTAGGATTAACAGGAAAAAGCTAAAAATTTCAGAATTGCACCGTGCAATGTGGAGATATTACTGTTTGTGCATTTACAATATTCATTGATTTTTGCCATTGAAAAACGTTTTTCATATACCAGAAATGTTTGAAGCTACTGACTGAATGAAAGGAGCTGGCATCTCACTCTCTTTGAATCTTCTTTATCATGCTAGGATTAGCAGGAAAAAGCAAAAAATTTCAGAATTGCACCTTGCAATGTGGAGATATTACTGTTTGTGCATTTACAATATTCATTGATTTTTGCCATTGAAAAACATGTTTTTCATATACCAGAAATGTTTGAAGCTACTGACTGAATGAAAGGAGCTGGCATCTCACTCTCTTTGAATCTTTATCATGCTAGGATTAACAGGAAAAAGCTAAAAATTTCAGAATTGCACCATGCAATGTGGAGATATTACTGTTTGTGCATTTACAATATTCATTGATTTTTGCCATTGAAAAACATGTTTTTCATATACCAGAAATGTTTGAAGCTACTGACTGAATGAAAGGAGCTGGCATCTCACTCTCTTTGAATCTTCTTTATCATGCTAGGATTAGCAGGAAAAAGCAAAAAATTTCAGAATTGCACCTTGCAATGTGGAGATATTACTGTTTGTGCATTTACAATATTCATTGATTTTTGCCATTGAAAAACATGTTTTTCATATACCAGAAATGTTTGAAGCTACTGACTGAATGAAAGGAGCTGGCATCTGACTCTCTTTGAATCTTCTTTATCATGCTAGGATTAACAGGAAAAAGCTAAAAATTTCAGAATTGCACCGTGCAATGTGGAGATATTACTGTTTGTGCATTTACAATATTCATTGATTTTTGCCATTGAAAAACATGTTTTTCATATACCAGAAATGTTTGAAGCTACTGACTGAATGAAAGGAGCTGGCATCTCACTCTCTTTGAATCTTCTTTATCATGCTAGGATTAGCAGGAAAAAGCAAAAAATTTCAGAATTGCACCTTGCAATGTGGAGATATTACTGTTTGTGCATTTACAATATTCATTGATTTTTGCCATTGAAAAACATGTTTTTCATATACCAGAAATGTTTGAAGCTACTGACTGAATGAAAGGAGCTGGCATCTCACTCTCTTTGAATCTTCTTTATCATGCTAGGATTAACAGGAAAAAGCTAAAAATTTCAGAATTGCACCGTGCAATGTGGAGATATTACTGTTTGTGCATTTACAATATTCATTGATTTTTGCCATTGAAAAACATGTTTTTCATATACCAGAAATGTTTGAAGCTACTGACTGAATGAAAGGAGCTGGCATCTCACTCTCTTTGAATCTTCTTTATCATGCTAGGATTAGCAGGAAAAAGCAAAAAATTTCAGAATTGCACCTTGCAATGTGGAGATATTACTGTTTGTGCATTTACAATATTCATTGATTTTTGCCATTGAAAAACATGTTTTTCATATACCAGAAATGTTTGAAGCTACTGACTGAATGAAAGGAGCTGGCATCTCACTCTCTTTGAATCTTCTTTATCATGCTAGGATTAACAGGAAAAAGCAAAAAATTTCAGAATTGCACCTTGCAATGTGGAGATATTACTGTTTGTGCATTTACAATATTCATTGATTTTTGCCATTGAAAAACATGTTTTTAATATACCAGAAATGTTTGAAGCTACTGACTGAATGAAAGGAGCTGGCATCTCACTCTCTTTGAATCTTCTTTATCATGCTAGGATTAACAGGAAAAAGCTAAAAATTTCAGAATTGCACCGTGCAATGTGGAGATATTACTGTTTGTGCATTTACAATATTCATTGATTTTTGCCATTGAAAAACATGTTTTTCATATACCAGAAATGTTTGAAGCTACTGACTGAATGAAAGGAGCTGGCATCTCACTCTCTTTGAATCTTCTTTATCATGCTAGGATTAGCAGGAAAAAGCAAAAAATTTCAGAATTGCACCTTGCTATGTGGAGATATTACTGTTTGTGCATTTACAATATTCATTGATTTTTGCCATTGAAAAACGTTTTTCATATACCAGAAATGTTTGAAGCTACTGACAATGAAAGGAGCTGGCATCTCACTCTCTTTGAATCTTCTTTATCATGCTAGGATTAACAGGAAAAAGCTAAAAATTTCAGAATTGCACCGTGCAATGTGGAGATATTACTGTTTGTGCATTTACAATATTCATTGATTTTTGCCATTGAAAAACGTTTTTCATATACCAGAAATGTTTGAAGCTACTGACTGAATGAAAGGAGCTGGCATCTCACTCTCTTTGAATCTTCTTTATCATGCTAGGATTAGCAGGAAAAAGCAAAAAATTTCAGAATTGCACCTTGCAATGTGGAGATATTACTGTTTGTGCATTTACAATATTCATTGATTTTTGCCATTGAAAAACATGTTTTTCATATACCAGAAATGTTTGAAGCTACTGACTGAATGAAAGGAGCTGGCATCTCACTCTCTTTGAATCTTTATCATGCTAGGATTAACAGGAAAAAGCTAAAAATTTCAGAATTGCACCATGCAATGTGGAGATATTACTGTTTGTGCATTTACAATATTCATTGATTTTTGCCATTGAAAAACATGTTTTTCATATACCAGAAATGTTTGAAGCTACTGACTGAATGAAAGGAGCTGGCATCTCACTCTCTTTGAATCTTCTTTATCATGCTAGGATTAGCAGGAAAAAGCAAAAAATTTCAGAATTGCACCTTGCAATGTGGAGATATTACTGTTTGTGCATTTACAATATTCATTGATTTTTGCCATTGAAAAACATGTTTTTCATATACCAGAAATGTTTGAAGCTACTGACTGAATGAAAGGAGCTGGCATCTGACTCTCTTTGAATCTTCTTTATCATGCTAGGATTAACAGGAAAAAGCTAAAAATTTCAGAATTGCACCGTGCAATGTGGAGATATTACTGTTTGTGCATTTACAATATTCATTGATTTTTGCCATTGAAAAACATGTTTTTCATATACCAGAAATGTTTGAAGCTACTGACTGAATGAAAGGAGCTGGCATCTCACTCTCTTTGAATCTTCTTTATCATGCTAGGATTAGCAGGAAAAAGCAAAAAATTTCAGAATTGCACCTTGCAATGTGGAGATATTACTGTTTGTGCATTTACAATATTCATTGATTTTTGCCATTGAAAAACATGTTTTTCATATACCAGAAATGTTTGAAGCTACTGACTGAATGAAAGGAGCTGGCATCTCACTCTCTTTGAATCTTCTTTATCATGCTAGGATTAGCAGGAAAAAGCAAAAAATTTCAGAATTGCACCTTGCAATGTGGAGATATTACTGTTTGTGCATTTACAATATTCATTGATTTTTGCCATTGAAAAACATGTTTTTCATATACCAGAAATGTTTGAAGCTACTGACTGAATGAAAGGAGCTGGCATCTCACTCTCTTTGAATCTTCTTTATCATGCTAGGATTAGCAGGAAAAAGCAAAAAATTTCAGAATTGCACCTTGCAATGTGGAGATATTACTGTTTGTGCATTTACAATATTCATTGATTTTTGCCATTGAAAAACATGTTTTTCATATACCAGAAATGTTTGAAGCTACTGACTGAATGAAAGGAGCTGGCATCTCACTCTCTTTGAATCTTCTTTATCATGCTAGGATTAACAGGAAAAAGCAAAAAATTTCAGAATTGCACCTTGCAATGTGGAGATATTACTGTTTGTGCATTTACAATATTCATTGATTTTTGCCATTGAAAAACATGTTTTTCATATACCAGAAATGTTTGAAGCTACTGACTGAATGAAAGGAGCTGGCATCTCACTCTCTTTGAATCTTCTTTATCATGCTAGGATTAACAGGAAAAAGCTAAAAATTTCAGAATTGCACCGTGCAATGTGGAGATATTACTGTTTGTGCATTTACAATATTCATTGATTTTTGCCATTGAAAAACATGTTTTTCATATACCAGAAATGTTTGAAGCTACTGACTGAATGAAAGGAGCTGGCATCTCACTCTCTTTGAATCTTCTTTATCATGCTAGGATTAACAGGAAAAAGCAAAAAATTTCAGAATTGCACCTTGCAATGTGGAGATATTACTGTTTGTGCATTTACAATATTCATTGATTTTTGCCATTGAAAAACATGTTTTTCATATACCAGAAATGTTTGAAGCTACTGACTGAATGAAAGGAGCTGGCATCTCACTCTCTTTGAATCTTCTTTATCATGCTAGGATTAACAGGAAAAAGCAAAAAATTTCAGAATTGCACCGTGCAATGTGGAGATATTACTGTTTGTGCATTTACAATATTCATTGATTTTTGCCATTGAAAAACATGTTTTTCATATACCAGAAATGTTTGAAGCTACTGACTGAATGAAAGGAGCTGGCATCTCACTCTCTTTGAATCTTCTTTATCATGCTAGGATTAACAGGAAAAAGCTAAAAATTTCAGAATTGCACCGTGCAATGTGGAGATATTACTGTTTGTGCATTTACAATATTCATTGATTTTTGCCATTGAAAAACATGTTTTTCATATACCAGAAATGTTTGAAGCTACTGACTGAATGAAAGGAGCTGGCATCTCACTCTCTTTGAATCTTCTTTATCATGCTAGGATTAGCAGGAAAAAGCAAAAAATTTCAGAATTGCACCTTGCAATGTGGAGATATTACTGTTTGTGCATTTACAATATTCATTGATTTTTGCCATTGAAAAACATGTTTTTCATATACCAGAAATGTTTGAAGCTACTGACTGAATGAAAGGAGCTGGCATCTCACTCTCTTTGAATCTTCTTTATCATGCTAGGATTAGCAGGAAAAAGCAAAAAATTTCAGAATTGCACCTTGCAATGTGGAGATATTACTGTTTGTGCATTTACAATATTCATTGATTTTTGCCATTGAAAAACATGTTTTTCATATACCAGAAATGTTTGAAGCTACTGACTGAATGAAAGGAGCTGGCATCTCACTCTCTTTGAATCTTCTTTATCATGCTAGGATTAACAGGAAAAAGCAAAAAATTTCAGAATTGCACCTTGCAATGTGGAGATATTACTGTTTGTGCATTTACAATATTCATTGATTTTTGCCATTGAAAAACATGTTTTTAATATACCAGAAATGTTTGAAGCTACTGACTGAATGAAAGGAGCTGGCATCTCACTCTCTTTGAATCTTCTTTATCATGCTAGGATTAACAGGAAAAAGCTAAAAATTTCAGAATTGCACCGTGCAATGTGGAGATATTACTGTTTGTGCATTTACAATATTCATTGATTTTTGCCATTGTAAAACGTTTTTCATATACCAGAAATGTTTGAAGCTACTGACTGAATGAAAGGAGCTGGCATCTCACTCTCTTTGAATCTTCTTTATCATGCTAGGATTAACAGGAAAAAGCAAAAAATTTCAGAATTGCACCTTGCAATGTGGAGATATTACTGTTTGTGCATTTACAATATTCATTGATTTTTGCCATTGAAAAACATGTTTTTCATATACCAGAAATGTTTGAAGCTACTGACTGAATGAAAGGAGCTGGCATCTCACTCTCTTTGAATCTTCTTTATCATGCTAGGATTAACAGGAAAAAGCTAAAAATTTCAGAATTGCACCGTGCAATGTGGAGATATTACTGTTTGTGCATTTACAATATTCATTGATTTTTGCCATTGAAAAACATGTTTTTCATATACCAGAAATGTTTGAAGCTACTGACTGAATGAAAGGAGCTGGCATCTCACTCTCTTTGAATCTTCTTTATCATGCTAGGATTAGCAGGAAAAAGCAAAAAATTTCAGAATTGCACCTTGCAATGTGGAGATATTACTGTTTGTGCATTTACAATATTCATTGATTTTTGCCATTGAAAAACATGTTTTTCATATACCAGAAATGTTTGAAGCTACTGACTGAATGAAAGGAGCTGGCATCTCACTCTCTTTGAATCTTCTTTATCATGCTAGGATTAACAGGAAAAAGCTAAAAATTTCAGAATTGCACCGTGCAATGTGGAGATATTACTGTTTGTGCATTTACAATATTCATTGATTTTTGCCATTGAAAAACATGTTTTTCATATACCAGAAATGTTTGAAGCTACTGACTGAATGAAAGGAGCTGGCATCTCACTCTCTTTGAATCTTCTTTATCATGCTAGGATTAGCAGGAAAAAGCAAAAAATTTCAGAATTGCACCTTGCAATGTGGAGATATTACTGTTTGTGCATTTACAATATTCATTGATTTTTGCCATTGAAAAACATGTTTTTCATATACCAGAAATGTTTGAAGCTACTGACTGAATGAAAGGAGCTGGCATCTCACTCTCTTTGAATCTTCTTTATCATGCTAGGATTAACAGGAAAAAGCAAAAAATTTCAGAATTGCACCTTGCAATGTGGAGATATTACTGTTTGTGCATTTACAATATTCATTGATTTTTGCCATTGAAAAACATGTTTTTAATATACCAGAAATGTTTGAAGCTACTGACTGAATGAAAGGAGCTGGCATCTCACTCTCTTTGAATCTTCTTTATCATGCTAGGATTAACAGGAAAAAGCTAAAAATTTCAGAATTGCACCGTGCAATGTGGAGATATTACTGTTTGTGCATTTACAATATTCATTGATTTTTGCCATTGTAAAACGTTTTTCATATACCAGAAATGTTTGAAGCTACTGACTGAATGAAAGGAGCTGGCATCTCACTCTCTTTGAATCTTCTTTATCATGCTAGGATTAACAGGAAAAAGCAAAAAATTTCAGAATTGCACCTTGCAATGTGGAGATATTACTGTTTGTGCATTTACAATATTCATTGATTTTTGCCATTGAAAAACATGTTTTTCATATACCAGAAATGTTTGAAGCTACTGACTGAATGAAAGGAGCTGGCATCTCACTCTCTTTGAATCTTCTTTATCATGCTAGGATTAACAGGAAAAAGCAAAAAATTTCAGAATTGCACCGTGCAATGTGGAGATATTACTGTTTGTGCATTTACAATATTCATTGATTTTTGCCATTGAAAAACATGTTTTTCATATACCAGAAATGTTTGAAGCTACTGACTGAATGAAAGGAGCTGGCATCTCACTCTCTTTGAATCTTCTTTATCATGCTAGGATTAGCAGGAAAAAGCAAAAAATTTCAGAATTGCACCTTGCAATGTGGAGATATTACTGTTTGTGCATTTACAATATTCATTGATTTTTGCCATTGAAAAACATGTTTTTCATATACCAGAAATGTTTGAAGCTACTGACTGAATGAAAGGAGCTGGCATCTCACTCTCTTTGAATCTTCTTTATCATGCTAGGATTAACAGGAAAAAGCTAAAAATTTCAGAATTGCACCGTGCAATGTGGAGATATTACTGTTTGTGCATTTACAATATTCATTGATTTTTGCCATTGAAAAACATGTTTTTCATATACCAGAAATGTTTGAAGCTACTGACTGAATGAAAGGAGCTGGCATCTCACTCTCTTTGAATCTTCTTTATCATGCTAGGATTAGCAGGAAAAAGCAAAAAATTTCAGAATTGCACCTTGCAATGTGGAGATATTACTGTTTGTGCATTTACAATATTCATTGATTTTTGCCATTGAAAAACATGTTTTTCATATACCAGAAATGTTTGAAGCTACTGACTGAATGAAAGGAGCTGGCATCTCACTCTCTTTGAATCTTCTTTATCATGCTAGGATTAACAGGAAAAAGCAAAAAATTTCAGAATTGCACCTTGCAATGTGGAGATATTACTGTTTGTGCATTTACAATATTCATTGATTTTTGCCATTGAAAAACATGTTTTTAATATACCAGAAATGTTTGAAGCTACTGACTGAATGAAAGGAGCTGGCATCTCACTCTCTTTGAATCTTCTTTATCATGCTAGGATTAACAGGAAAAAGCTAAAAATTTCAGAATTGCACCGTGCAATGTGGAGATATTACTGTTTGTGCATTTACAATATTCATTGATTTTTGCCATTGAAAAACATGTTTTTCATATACCAGAAATGTTTGAAGCTACTGACTGAATGAAAGGAGCTGGCATCTCACTCTCTTTGAATCTTCTTTATCATGCTAGGATTAGCAGGAAAAAGCAAAAAATTTCAGAATTGCACCTTGCTATGTGGAGATATTACTGTTTGTGCATTTACAATATTCATTGATTTTTGCCATTGAAAAACGTTTTTCATATACCAGAAATGTTTGAAGCTACTGACTGAATGAAAGGAGCTGGCATCTCACTCTCTTTGAATCTTCTTTATCATGCTAGGATTAACAGGAAAAAGCTAAAAATTTCAGAATTGCACCGTGCAATGTGGAGATATTACTGTTTGTGCATTTACAATATTCATTGATTTTTGCCATTGAAAAACGTTTTTCATATACCAGAAATGTTTGAAGCTACTGACTGAATGAAAGGAGCTGGCATCTCACTCTCTTTGAATCTTCTTTATCATGCTAGGATTAGCAGGAAAAAGCAAAAAATTTCAGAATTGCACCTTGCAATGTGGAGATATTACTGTTTGTGCATTTACAATATTCATTGATTTTTGCCATTGAAAAACATGTTTTTCATATACCAGAAATGTTTGAAGCTACTGACTGAATGAAAGGAGCTGGCATCTCACTCTCTTTGAATCTTTATCATGCTAGGATTAACAGGAAAAAGCTAAAAATTTCAGAATTGCACCATGCAATGTGGAGATATTACTGTTTGTGCATTTACAATATTCATTGATTTTTGCCATTGAAAAACATGTTTTTCATATACCAGAAATGTTTGAAGCTACTGACTGAATGAAAGGAGCTGGCATCTCACTCTCTTTGAATCTTCTTTATCATGCTAGGATTAGCAGGAAAAAGCAAAAAATTTCAGAATTGCACCTTGCAATGTGGAGATATTACTGTTTGTGCATTTACAATATTCATTGATTTTTGCCATTGAAAAACATGTTTTTCATATACCAGAAATGTTTGAAGCTACTGACTGAATGAAAGGAGCTGGCATCTGACTCTCTTTGAATCTTCTTTATCATGCTAGGATTAACAGGAAAAAGCTAAAAATTTCAGAATTGCACCGTGCAATGTGGAGATATTACTGTTTGTGCATTTACAATATTCATTGATTTTTGCCATTGAAAAACATGTTTTTCATATACCAGAAATGTTTGAAGCTACTGACTGAATGAAAGGAGCTGGCATCTCACTCTCTTTGAATCTTCTTTATCATGCTAGGATTAGCAGGAAAAAGCAAAAAATTTCAGAATTGCACCTTGCAATGTGGAGATATTACTGTTTGTGCATTTACAATATTCATTGATTTTTGCCATTGAAAAACATGTTTTTCATATACCAGAAATGTTTGAAGCTACTGACTGAATGAAAGGAGCTGGCATCTCACTCTCTTTGAATCTTCTTTATCATGCTAGGATTAGCAGGAAAAAGCAAAAAATTTCAGAATTGCACCTTGCAATGTGGAGATATTACTGTTTGTGCATTTACAATATTCATTGATTTTTGCCATTGAAAAACATGTTTTTCATATACCAGAAATGTTTGAAGCTACTGACTGAATGAAAGGAGCTGGCATCTCACTCTCTTTGAATCTTCTTTATCATGCTAGGATTAGCAGGAAAAAGCAAAAAATTTCAGAATTGCACCTTGCAATGTGGAGATATTACTGTTTGTGCATTTACAATATTCATTGATTTTTGCCATTGAAAAACATGTTTTTCATATACCAGAAATGTTTGAAGCTACTGACTGAATGAAAGGAGCTGGCATCTCACTCTCTTTGAATCTTCTTTATCATGCTAGGATTAACAGGAAAAAGCAAAAAATTTCAGAATTGCACCTTGCAATGTGGAGATATTACTGTTTGTGCATTTACAATATTCATTGATTTTTGCCATTGAAAAACATGTTTTTCATATACCAGAAATGTTTGAAGCTACTGACTGAATGAAAGGAGCTGGCATCTCACTCTCTTTGAATCTTCTTTATCATGCTAGGATTAACAGGAAAAAGCTAAAAATTTCAGAATTGCACCGTGCAATGTGGAGATATTACTGTTTGTGCATTTACAATATTCATTGATTTTTGCCATTGAAAAACATGTTTTTCATATACCAGAAATGTTTGAAGCTACTGACTGAATGAAAGGAGCTGGCATCTCACTCTCTTTGAATCTTCTTTATCATGCTAGGATTAGCAGGAAAAAGCAAAAAATTTCAGAATTGCACCTTGCAATGTGGAGATATTACTGTTTGTGCATTTACAATATTCATTGATTTTTGCCATTGAAAAACATGTTTTTCATATACCAGAAATGTTTGAAGCTACTGACTGAATGAAAGGAGCTGGCATCTCACTCTCTTTGAATCTTCTTTATCATGCTAGGATTAGCAGGAAAAAGCAAAAAATTTCAGAATTGCACCTTGCAATGTGGAGATATTACTGTTTGTGCATTTACAATATTCATTGATTTTTGCCATTGAAAAACATGTTTTTCATATACCAGAAATGTTTGAAGCTACTGACTGAATGAAAGGAGCTGGCATCTCACTCTCTTTGAATCTTCTTTATCATGCTAGGATTAACAGGAAAAAGCTAAAAATTTCAGAATTGCACCGTGCAATGTGGAGATATTACTGTTTGTGCATTTACAATATTCATTGATTTTTGCCATTGAAAAACATGTTTTTCATATACCAGAAATGTTTGAAGCTACTGACTGAATGAAAGGAGCTGGCATCTCACTCTCTTTGAATCTTCTTTATCATGCTAGGATTAACAGGAAAAAGCAAAAAATTTCAGAATTGCACCTTGCAATGTGGAGATATTACTGTTTGTGCATTTACAATATTCATTGATTTTTGCCATTGAAAAACATGTTTTTAATATACCAGAAATGTTTGAAGCTACTGACTGAATGAAAGGAGCTGGCATCTCACTCTCTTTGAATCTTCTTTATCATGCTAGGATTAACAGGAAAAAGCTAAAAATTTCAGAATTGCACCGTGCAATGTGGAGATATTACTGTTTGTGCATTTACAATATTCATTGATTTTTGCCATTGAAAAACATGTTTTTCATATACCAGAAATGTTTGAAGCTACTGACTGAATGAAAGGAGCTGGCATCTCACTCTCTTTGAATCTTCTTTATCATGCTAGGATTAGCAGGAAAAAGCAAAAAATTTCAGAATTGCACCTTGCTATGTGGAGATATTACTGTTTGTGCATTTACAATATTCATTGATTTTTGCCATTGAAAAACGTTTTTCATATACCAGAAATGTTTGAAGCTACTGACTGAATGAAAGGAGCTGGCATCTCACTCTCTTTGAATCTTCTTTATCATGCTAGGATTAACAGGAAAAAGCTAAAAATTTCAGAATTGCACCGTGCAATGTGGAGATATTACTGTTTGTGCATTTACAATATTCATTGATTTTTGCCATTGAAAAACGTTTTTCATATACCAGAAATGTTTGAAGCTACTGACTGAATGAAAGGAGCTGGCATCTCACTCTCTTTGAATCTTCTTTATCATGCTAGGATTAGCAGGAAAAAGCAAAAAATTTCAGAATTGCACCTTGCAATGTGGAGATATTACTGTTTGTGCATTTACAATATTCATTGATTTTTGCCATTGAAAAACATGTTTTTCATATACCAGAAATGTTTGAAGCTACTGACTGAATGAAAGGAGCTGGCATCTCACTCTCTTTGAATCTTTATCATGCTAGGATTAACAGGAAAAAGCTAAAAATTTCAGAATTGCACCATGCAATGTGGAGATATTACTGTTTGTGCATTTACAATATTCATTGATTTTTGCCATTGAAAAACATGTTTTTCATATACCAGAAATGTTTGAAGCTACTGACTGAATGAAAGGAGCTGGCATCTCACTCTCTTTGAATCTTCTTTATCATGCTAGGATTAGCAGGAAAAAGCAAAAAATTTCAGAATTGCACCTTGCAATGTGGAGATATTACTGTTTGTGCATTTACAATATTCATTGATTTTTGCCATTGAAAAACATGTTTTTCATATACCAGAAATGTTTGAAGCTACTGACTGAATGAAAGGAGCTGGCATCTGACTCTCTTTGAATCTTTATCATGCTAGGATTAACAGGAAAAAGCTAAAAATTTCAGAATTGCACCGTGCAATGTGGAGATATTACTGTTTGTGCATTTACAATATTCATTGATTTTTGCCATTGAAAAACATGTTTTTCATATACCAGAAATGTTTGAAGCTACTGACTGAATGAAAGGAGCTGGCATCTCACTCTCTTTGAATCTTCTTTATCATGCTAGGATTAGCAGGAAAAAGCAAAAAATTTCAGAATTGCACCTTGCAATGTGGAGATATTACTGTTTGTGCATTTACAATATTCATTGATTTTTGCCATTGAAAAACATGTTTTTCATATACCAGAAATGTTTGAAGCTACTGACTGAATGAAAGGAGCTGGCATCTCACTCTCTTTGAATCTTCTTTATCATGCTAGGATTAGCAGGAAAAAGCAAAAAATTTCAGAATTGCACCTTGCAATGTGGAGATATTACTGTTTGTGCATTTACAATATTCATTGATTTTTGCCATTGAAAAACATGTTTTTCATATACCAGAAATGTTTGAAGCTACTGACTGAATGAAAGGAGCTAGCATCTCACTCTCTTTGAATCTTCTTTATCATGCTAGGATTAGCAGGAAAAAGCAAAAAATTTCAGAATTGCACCTTGCAATGTGGAGATATTACTGTTTGTGCATTTACAATATTCATTGATTTTTGCCATTGAAAAACATGTTTTTCATATACCAGAAATGTTTGAAGCTACTGACTGAATGAAAGGAGCTGGCATCTCACTCTCTTTGAATCTTCTTTATCATGCTAGGATTAACAGGAAAAAGCAAAAAATTTCAGAATTGCACCTTGCAATGTGGAGATATTACTGTTTGTGCATTTACAATATTCATTGATTTTTGCCATTGAAAAACATGTTTTTCATATACCAGAAATGTTTGAAGCTACTGACTGAATGAAAGGAGCTGGCATCTCACTCTCTTTGAATCTTCTTTATCATGCTAGGATTAACAGGAAAAAGCTAAAAATTTCAGAATTGCACCGTGCAATGTGGAGATATTACTGTTTGTGCATTTACAATATTCATTGATTTTTGCCATTGAAAAACATGTTTTTCATATACCAGAAATGTTTGAAGCTACTGACTGAATGAAAGGAGCTGGCATCTCACTCTCTTTGAATCTTCTTTATCATGCTAGGATTAACAGGAAAAAGCAAAAAATTTCAGAATTGCACCTTGCAATGTGGAGATATTACTGTTTGTGCATTTACAATATTCATTGATTTTTGCCATTGAAAAACATGTTTTTCATATACCAGAAATGTTTGAAGCTACTGACTGAATGAAAGGAGCTGGCATCTCACTCTCTTTGAATCTTCTTTATCATGCTAGGATTAACAGGAAAAAGCAAAAAATTTCAGAATTGCACCGTGCAATGTGGAGATATTACTGTTTGTGCATTTACAATATTCATTGATTTTTGCCATTGAAAAACATGTTTTTCATATACCAGAAATGTTTGAAGCTACTGACTGAATGAAAGGAGCTGGCATCTCACTCTCTTTGAATCTTCTTTATCATGCTAGGATTAACAGGAAAAAGCTAAAAATTTCAGAATTGCACCGTGCAATGTGGAGATATTACTGTTTGTGCATTTACAATATTCATTGATTTTTGCCATTGAAAAACATGTTTTTCATATACCAGAAATGTTTGAAGCTACTGACTGAATGAAAGGAGCTGGCATCTCACTCTCTTTGAATCTTCTTTATCATGCTAGGATTAGCAGGAAAAAGCAAAAAATTTCAGAATTGCACCTTGCAATGTGGAGATATTACTGTTTGTGCATTTACAATATTCATTGATTTTTGCCATTGAAAAACATGTTTTTCATATACCAGAAATGTTTGAAGCTACTGACTGAATGAAAGGAGCTGGCATCTCACTCTCTTTGAATCTTCTTTATCATGCTAGGATTAGCAGGAAAAAGCAAAAAATTTCAGAATTGCACCTTGCAATGTGGAGATATTACTGTTTGTGCATTTACAATATTCATTGATTTTTGCCATTGAAAAACATGTTTTTCATATACCAGAAATGTTTGAAGCTACTGACTGAATGAAAGGAGCTGGCATCTCACTCTCTTTGAATCTTCTTTATCATGCTAGGATTAACAGGAAAAAGCAAAAAATTTCAGAATTGCACCTTGCAATGTGGAGATATTACTGTTTGTGCATTTACAATATTCATTGATTTTTGCCATTGAAAAACATGTTTTTAATATACCAGAAATGTTTGAAGCTACTGACTGAATGAAAGGAGCTGGCATCTCACTCTCTTTGAATCTTCTTTATCATGCTAGGATTAACAGGAAAAAGCTAAAAATTTCAGAATTGCACCGTGCAATGTGGAGATATTACTGTTTGTGCATTTACAATATTCATTGATTTTTGCCATTGTAAAATTTATTTTTCATATACCAGAAATGTTTGAAGCTACTGACTGAATGAAAGGAGCTGGCATCTCACTCTCTTTGAATCTTCTTTATCATGCTAGGATTAACAGGAAAAAGCAAAAAATTTCAGAATTGCACCTTGCAATGTGGAGATATTACTGTTTGTGCATTTACAATATTCATTGATTTTTGCCATTGAAAAACATGTTTTTCATATACCAGAAATGTTTGAAGCTACTGACTGAATGAAAGGAGCTGGCATCTCACTCTCTTTGAATCTTCTTTATCATGCTAGGATTAACAGGAAAAAGCTAAAAATTTCAGAATTGCACCGTGCAATGTGGAGATATTACTGTTTGTGCATTTACAATATTCATTGATTTTTGCCATTGAAAAACATGTTTTTCATATACCAGAAATGTTTGAAGCTACTGACTGAATGAAAGGAGCTGGCATCTCACTCTCTTTGAATCTTCTTTATCATGCTAGGATTAGCAGGAAAAAGCAAAAAATTTCAGAATTGCACCTTGCAATGTGGAGATATTACTGTTTGTGCATTTACAATATTCATTGATTTTTGCCATTGAAAAACATGTTTTTCATATACCAGAAATGTTTGAAGCTACTGACTGAATGAAAGGAGCTGGCATCTCACTCTCTTTGAATCTTCTTTATCATGCTAGGATTAACAGGAAAAAGCTAAAAATTTCAGAATTGCACCGTGCAATGTGGAGATATTACTGTTTGTGCATTTACAATATTCATTGATTTTTGCCATTGAAAAACATGTTTTTCATATACCAGAAATGTTTGAAGCTACTGACTGAATGAAAGGAGCTGGCATCTCACTCTCTTTGAATCTTCTTTATCATGCTAGGATTAGCAGGAAAAAGCAAAAAATTTCAGAATTGCACCTTGCAATGTGGAGATATTACTGTTTGTGCATTTACAATATTCATTGATTTTTGCCATTGAAAAACATGTTTTTCATATACCAGAAATGTTTGAAGCTACTGACTGAATGAAAGGAGCTGGCATCTCACTCTCTTTGAATCTTCTTTATCATGCTAGGATTAACAGGAAAAAGCAAAAAATTTCAGAATTGCACCTTGCAATGTGGAGATATTACTGTTTGTGCATTTACAATATTCATTGATTTTTGCCATTGAAAAACATGTTTTTAATATACCAGAAATGTTTGAAGCTACTGACTGAATGAAAGGAGCTGGCATCTCACTCTCTTTGAATCTTCTTTATCATGCTAGGATTAACAGGAAAAAGCTAAAAATTTCAGAATTGCACCGTGCAATGTGGAGATATTACTGTTTGTGCATTTACAATATTCATTGATTTTTGCCATTGTAAAACGTTTTTCATATACCAGAAATGTTTGAAGCTACTGACTGAATGAAAGGAGCTGGCATCTCACTCTCTTTGAATCTTCTTTATCATGCTAGGATTAACAGGAAAAAGCAAAAAATTTCAGAATTGCACCTTGCAATGTGGAGATATTACTGTTTGTGCATTTACAATATTCATTGATTTTTGCCATTGAAAAACATGTTTTTCATATACCAGAAATGTTTGAAGCTACTGACTGAATGAAAGGAGCTGGCATCTCACTCTCTTTGAATCTTCTTTATCATGCTAGGATTAACAGGAAAAAGCAAAAAATTTCAGAATTGCACCGTGCAATGTGGAGATATTACTGTTTGTGCATTTACAATATTCATTGATTTTTGCCATTGAAAAACATGTTTTTCATATACCAGAAATGTTTGAAGCTACTGACTGAATGAAAGGAGCTGGCATCTCACTCTCTTTGAATCTTCTTTATCATGCTAGGATTAACAGGAAAAAGCTAAAAATTTCAGAATTGCACCGTGCAATGTGGAGATATTACTGTTTGTGCATTTACAATATTCATTGATTTTTGCCATTGAAAAACATGTTTTTCATATACCAGAAATGTTTGAAGCTACTGACTGAATGAAAGGAGCTGGCATCTCACTCTCTTTGAATCTTCTTTATCATGCTAGGATTAGCAGGAAAAAGCAAAAAATTTCAGAATTGCACCTTGCAATGTGGAGATATTACTGTTTGTGCATTTACAATATTCATTGATTTTTGCCATTGAAAAACATGTTTTTCATATACCAGAAATGTTTGAAGCTACTGACTGAATGAAAGGAGCTGGCATCTCACTCTCTTTGAATCTTCTTTATCATGCTAGGATTAACAGGAAAAAGCAAAAAATTTCAGAATTGCACCTTGCAATGTGGAGATATTACTGTTTGTGCATTTACAATATTCATTGATTTTTGCCATTGAAAAACATGTTTTTAATATACCAGAAATGTTTGAAGCTACTGACTGAATGAAAGGAGCTGGCATCTCACTCTCTTTGAATCTTCTTTATCATGCTAGGATTAACAGGAAAAAGCTAAAAATTTCAGAATTGCACCGTGCAATGTGGAGATATTACTGTTTGTGCATTTACAATATTCATTGATTTTTGCCATTGAAAAACATGTTTTTCATATACCAGAAATGTTTGAAGCTACTGACTGAATGAAAGGAGCTGGCATCTCACTCTCTTTGAATCTTCTTTATCATGCTAGGATTAGCAGGAAAAAGCAAAAAATTTCAGAATTGCACCTTGCTATGTGGAGATATTACTGTTTGTGCATTTACAATATTCATTGATTTTTGCCATTGAAAAACGTTTTTCATATACCAGAAATGTTTGAAGCTACTGACTGAATGAAAGGAGCTGGCATCTCACTCTCTTTGAATCTTCTTTATCATGCTAGGATTAACAGGAAAAAGCTAAAAATTTCAGAATTGCACCGTGCAATGTGGAGATATTACTGTTTGTGCATTTACAATATTCATTGATTTTTGCCATTGAAAAACGTTTTTCATATACCAGAAATGTTTGAAGCTACTGACTGAATGAAAGGAGCTGGCATCTCACTCTCTTTGAATCTTCTTTATCATGCTAGGATTAGCAGGAAAAAGCAAAAAATTTCAGAATTGCACCTTGCAATGTGGAGATATTACTGTTTGTGCATTTACAATATTCATTGATTTTTGCCATTGAAAAACATGTTTTTCATATACCAGAAATGTTTGAAGCTACTGACTGAATGAAAGGAGCTGGCATCTCACTCTCTTTGAATCTTTATCATGCTAGGATTAACAGGAAAAAGCTAAAAATTTCAGAATTGCACCATGCAATGTGGAGATATTACTGTTTGTGCATTTACAATATTCATTGATTTTTGCCATTGAAAAACATGTTTTTCATATACCAGAAATGTTTGAAGCTACTGACTGAATGAAAGGAGCTGGCATCTCACTCTCTTTGAATCTTCTTTATCATGCTAGGATTAGCAGGAAAAAGCAAAAAATTTCAGAATTGCACCTTGCAATGTGGAGATATTACTGTTTGTGCATTTACAATATTCATTGATTTTTGCCATTGAAAAACATGTTTTTCATATACCAGAAATGTTTGAAGCTACTGACTGAATGAAAGGAGCTGGCATCTCACTCTTTTTGAATCTTCTTTATCATGCTAGGATTAACAGGAAAAAGCTAAAAATTTCAGAATTGCACCGTGCAATGTGGAGATATTACTGTTTGTGCATTTACAATATTCATTGATTTTTGCCATTGAAAAACATGTTTTTCATATACCAGAAATGTTTGAAGCTACTGACTGAATGAAAGGAGCTGGCATCTCACTCTCTTTGAATCTTCTTTATCATGCTAGGATTAGCAGGAAAAAGCAAAAAATTTCAGAATTGCACCTTGCAATGTGGAGATATTACTGTTTGTGCATTTACAATATTCATTGATTTTTGCCATTGAAAAACATGTTTTTCATATACCAGAAATGTTTGAAGCTACTGACTGAATGAAAGGAGCTGGCATCTCACTCTCTTTGAATCTTCTTTATCATGCTAGGATTAGCAGGAAAAAGCAAAAAATTTCAGAATTGCACCTTGCAATGTGGAGATATTACTGTTTGTGCATTTACAATATTCATTGATTTTTGCCATTGAAAAACATGTTTTTCATATACCAGAAATGTTTGAAGCTACTGACTGAATGAAAGGAGCTAGCATCTCACTCTCTTTGAATCTTCTTTATCATGCTAGGATTAGCAGGAAAAAGCAAAAAATTTCAGAATTGCACCTTGCAATGTGGAGATATTACTGTTTGTGCATTTACAATATTCATTGATTTTTGCCATTGAAAAACATGTTTTTCATATACCAGAAATGTTTGAAGCTACTGACTGAATGAAAGGAGCTGGCATCTCACTCTCTTTGAATCTTCTTTATCATGCTAGGATTAACAGGAAAAAGCAAAAAATTTCAGAATTGCACCTTGCAATGTGGAGATATTACTGTTTGTGCATTTACAATATTCATTGATTTTTGCCATTGAAAAACATGTTTTTCATATACCAGAAATGTTTGAAGCTACTGACTGAATGAAAGGAGCTGGCATCTCACTCTCTTTGAATCTTCTTTATCATGCTAGGATTAACAGGAAAAAGCTAAAAATTTCAGAATTGCACCGTGCAATGTGGAGATATTACTGTTTGTGCATTTACAATATTCATTGATTTTTGCCATTGAAAAACATGTTTTTCATATACCAGAAATGTTTGAAGCTACTGACTGAATGAAAGGAGCTGGCATCTCACTCTCTTTGAATCTTCTTTATCATGCTAGGATTAACAGGAAAAAGCAAAAAATTTCAGAATTGCACCTTGCAATGTGGAGATATTACTGTTTGTGCATTTACAATATTCATTGATTTTTGCCATTGAAAAACATGTTTTTCATATACCAGAAATGTTTGAAGCTACTGACTGAATGAAAGGAGCTGGCATCTCACTCTCTTTGAATCTTCTTTATCATGCTAGGATTAGCAGGAAAAAGCAAAAAATTTCAGAATTGCACCTTGCAATGTGGAGATATTACTGTTTGTGCATTTACAATATTCATTGATTTTTGCCATTGAAAAACATGTTTTTCATATACCAGAAATGTTTGAAGCTACTGACTGAATGAAAGGAGCTGGCATCTCACTCTCTTTGAATCTTCTTTATCATGCTAGGATTAACAGGAAAAAGCAAAAAATTTCAGAATTGCACCTTGCAATGTGGAGATATTACTGTTTGTGCATTTACAATATTCATTGATTTTTGCCATTGAAAAACATGTTTTTAATATACCAGAAATGTTTGAAGCTACTGACTGAATGAAAGGAGCTGGCATCTCACTCTCTTTGAATCTTCTTTATCATGCTAGGATTAACAGGAAAAAGCTAAAAATTTCAGAATTGCACCGTGCAATGTGGAGATATTACTGTTTGTGCATTTACAATATTCATTGATTTTTGCCATTGTAAAACGTTTTTCATATACCAGAAATGTTTGAAGCTACTGACTGAATGAAAGGAGCTGGCATCTCACTCTCTTTGAATCTTCTTTATCATGCTAGGATTAACAGGAAAAAGCAAAAAATTTCAGAATTGCACCTTGCAATGTGGAGATATTACTGTTTGTGCATTTACAATATTCATTGATTTTTGCCATTGAAAAACATGTTTTTCATATACCAGAAATGTTTGAAGCTACTGACTGAATGAAAGGAGCTGGCATCTCACTCTCTTTGAATCTTCTTTATCATGCTAGGATTAACAGGAAAAAGCAAAAAATTTCAGAATTGCACCGTGCAATGTGGAGATATTACTGTTTGTGCATTTACAATATTCATTGATTTTTGCCATTGAAAAACATGTTTTTCATATACCAGAAATGTTTGAAGCTACTGACTGAATGAAAGGAGCTGGCATCTCACTCTCTTTGAATCTTCTTTATCATGCTAGGATTAACAGGAAAAAGCTAAAAATTTCAGAATTGCACCGTGCAATGTGGAGATATTACTGTTTGTGCATTTACAATATTCATTGATTTTTGCCATTGAAAAACATGTTTTTCATATACCAGAAATGTTTGAAGCTACTGACTGAATGAAAGGAGCTGGCATCTCACTCTCTTTGAATCTTCTTTATCATGCTAGGATTAGCAGGAAAAAGCAAAAAATTTCAGAATTGCACCTTGCAATGTGGAGATATTACTGTTTGTGCATTTACAATATTCATTGATTTTTGCCATTGAAAAACATGTTTTTCATATACCAGAAATGTTTGAAGCTACTGACTGAATGAAAGGAGCTGGCATCTCACTCTCTTTGAATCTTCTTTATCATGCTAGGATTAACAGGAAAAAGCAAAAAATTTCAGAATTGCACCTTGCAATGTGGAGATATTACTGTTTGTGCATTTACAATATTCATTGATTTTTGCCATTGAAAAACATGTTTTTAATATACCAGAAATGTTTGAAGCTACTGACTGAATGAAAGGAGCTGGCATCTCACTCTCTTTGAATCTTCTTTATCATGCTAGGATTAACAGGAAAAAGCTAAAAATTTCAGAATTGCACCGTGCAATGTGGAGATATTACTGTTTGTGCATTTACAATATTCATTGATTTTTGCCATTGAAAAACATGTTTTTCATATACCAGAAATGTTTGAAGCTACTGACTGAATGAAAGGAGCTGGCATCTCACTCTCTTTGAATCTTCTTTATCATGCTAGGATTAGCAGGAAAAAGCAAAAAATTTCAGAATTGCACCTTGCTATGTGGAGATATTACTGTTTGTGCATTTACAATATTCATTGATTTTTGCCATTGAAAAACGTTTTTCATATACCAGAAATGTTTGAAGCTACTGACTGAATGAAAGGAGCTGGCATCTCACTCTCTTTGAATCTTCTTTATCATGCTAGGATTAACAGGAAAAAGCTAAAAATTTCAGAATTGCACCGTGCAATGTGGAGATATTACTGTTTGTGCATTTACAATATTCATTGATTTTTGCCATTGAAAAACGTTTTTCATATACCAGAAATGTTTGAAGCTACTGACTGAATGAAAGGAGCTGGCATCTCACTCTCTTTGAATCTTCTTTATCATGCTAGGATTAACAGGAAAAAGCTAAAAATTTCAGAATTGCACCGTGCAATGTGGAGATATTACTGTTTGTGCATTTACAATATTCATTGATTTTTGCCATTGTAAAACGTTTTTCATATACCAGAAATGTTTGAAGCTACTGACTGAATGAAAGGAGCTGGCATCTCACTCTCTTTGAATCTTCTTTATCATGCTAGGATTAACAGGAAAAAGCAAAAAATTTCAGAATTGCACCTTGCAATGTGGAGATATTACTGTTTGTGCATTTACAATATTCATTGATTTTTGCCATTGAAAAACATGTTTTTCATATACCAGAAATGTTTGAAGCTACTGACTGAATGAAAGGAGCTGGCATCTCACTCTCTTTGAATCTTCTTTATCATGCTAGGATTAGCAGGAAAAAGCAAAAAATTTCAGAATTGCACCTTGCAATGTGGAGATATTACTGTTTGTGCATTTACAATATTCATTGATTTTTGCCATTGAAAAACATGTTTTTCATATACCAGAAATGTTTGAAGCTACTGACTGAATGAAAGGAGCTGGCATCTCACTCTCTTTGAATCTTCTTTATCATGCTAGGATTAGCAGGAAAAAGCAAAAAATTTCAGAATTGCACCTTGCAATGTGGAGATATTACTGTTTGTGCATTTACAATATTCATTGATTTTTGCCATTGAAAAACATGTTTTTCATATACCAGAAATGTTTGAAGCTACTGACTGAATGAAAGGAGCTGGCATCTCACTCTCTTTGAATCTTCTTTATCATGCTAGGATTAACAGGAAAAAGCTAAAAATTTCAGAATTGCACCGTGCAATGTGGAGATATTACTGTTTGTGCATTTACAATATTCATTGATTTTTGCCATTGAAAAACATGTTTTTCATATACCAGAAATGTTTGAAGCTACTGACTGAATGAAAGGAGCTGGCATCTCACTCTCTTTGAATCTTCTTTATCATGCTAGGATTAACAGGAAAAAGCTAAAAATTTCAGAATTGCACCGTGCAATGTGGAGATATTACTGTTTGTGCATTTACAATATTCATTGATTTTTGCCATTGAAAAACATGTTTTTCATATACCAGAAATGTTTGAAGCTACTGACTGAATGAAAGGAGCTGGCATCTCACTCTCTTTGAATCTTCTTTATCATGCTAGGATTAGCAGGAAAAAGCTAAAAATTTCAGAATTGCACCGTGCAATGTGGAGATATTACTGTTTGTGCATTTACAATATTCATTGATTTTTGCCATTGTAAAACGTTTTTCATATACCAGAAATGTTTGAAGCTACTGACTGAATGAAAGGAGCTGGCATCTCACTCTCTTTGAATCTTCTTTATCATGCTAGGATTAACAGGAAAAAGCAAAAAATTTCAGAATTGCACCTTGCAATGTGGAGATATTACTGTTTGTGCATTTACAATATTCATTGATTTTTGCCATTGAAAAACATGTTTTTCATATACCAGAAATGTTTGAAGCTACTGACTGAATGAAAGGAGCTGGCATCTCACTCTCTTTGAATCTTCTTTATCATGCTAGGATTAGCAGGAAAAAGCAAAAAATTTCAGAATTGCACCTTGCAATGTGGAGATATTACTGTTTGTGCATTTACAATATTCATTGATTTTTGCCATTGAAAAACATGTTTTTCATATACCAGAAATGTTTGAAGCTACTGACTGAATGAAAGGAGCTGGCATCTCACTCTCTTTGAATCTTCTTTATCATGCTAGGATTAGCAGGAAAAAGCAAAAAATTTCAGAATTGCACCTTGCAATGTGGAGATATTACTGTTTGTGCATTTACAATATTCATTGATTTTTGCCATTGAAAAACATGTTTTTCATATACCAGAAATGTTTGAAGCTACTGACTGAATGAAAGGAGCTGGCATCTCACTCTCTTTGAATCTTCTTTATCATGCTAGGATTAACAGGAAAAAGCTAAAAATTTCAGAATTGCACCGTGCAATGTGGAGATATTACTGTTTGTGCATTTACAATATTCATTGATTTTTGCCATTGAAAAACATGTTTTTCATATACCAGAAATGTTTGAAGCTACTGACTGAATGAAAGGAGCTGGCATCTCACTCTCTTTGAATCTTCTTTATCATGCTAGGATTAACAGGAAAAAGCTAAAAATTTCAGAATTGCACCGTGCAATGTGGAGATATTACTGTTTGTGCATTTACAATATTCATTGATTTTTGCCATTGAAAAACATGTTTTTCATATACCAGAAATGTTTGAAGCTACTGACTGAATGAAAGGAGCTGGCATCTCACTCTCTTTGAATCTTCTTTATCATGCTAGGATTAGCAGGAAAAAGCAAAAAATTTCAGAATTGCACCTTGCAATGTGGAGATATTACTGTTTGTGCATTTACAATATTCATTGATTTTTGCCATTGAAAAACATGTTTTTCATATACCAGAAATGTTTGAAGCTACTGACTGAATGAAAGGAGCTGGCATCTCACTCTCTTTGAATCTTCTTTATCATGCTAGGATTAACAGGAAAAAGCTAAAAATTTCAGAATTGCACCGTGCAATGTGGAGATATTACTGTTTGTGCATTTACAATATTCATTGATTTTTGCCATTGAAAAACATGTTTTTCATATACCAGAAATGTTTGAAGCTACTGACTGAATGAAAGGAGCTGGCATCTCACTCTCTTTGAATCTTCTTTATCATGCTAGGATTAGCAGGAAAAAGCAAAAAATTTCAGAATTGCACCTTGCAATGTGGAGATATTACTGTTTGTGCATTTACAATATTCATTGATTTTTGCCATTGAAAAACATGTTTTTCATATACCAGAAATGTTTGAAGCTACTGACTGAATGAAAGGAGCTGGCATCTCACTCTCTTTGAATCTTCTTTATCATGCTAGGATTAACAGGAAAAAGCAAAAAATTTCAGAATTGCACCTTGCAATGTGGAGATATTACTGTTTGTGCATTTACAATATTCATTGATTTTTGCCATTGAAAAACATGTTTTTAATATACCAGAAATGTTTGAAGCTACTGACTGAATGAAAGGAGCTGGCATCTCACTCTCTTTGAATCTTCTTTATCATGCTAGGATTAACAGGAAAAAGCTAAAAATTTCAGAATTGCACCGTGCAATGTGGAGATATTACTGTTTGTGCATTTACAATATTCATTGATTTTTGCCATTGTAAAACGTTTTTCATATACCAGAAATGTTTGAAGCTACTGACTGAATGAAAGGAGCTGGCATCTCACTCTCTTTGAATCTTCTTTATCATGCTAGGATTAACAGGAAAAAGCAAAAAATTTCAGAATTGCACCTTGCAATGTGGAGATATTACTGTTTGTGCATTTACAATATTCATTGATTTTTGCCATTGAAAAACATGTTTTTCATATACCAGAAATGTTTGAAGCTACTGACTGAATGAAAGGAGCTGGCATCTCACTCTCTTTGAATCTTCTTTATCATGCTAGGATTAACAGGAAAAAGCAAAAAATTTCAGAATTGCACCGTGCAATGTGGAGATATTACTGTTTGTGCATTTACAATATTCATTGATTTTTGCCATTGAAAAACATGTTTTTCATATACCAGAAATGTTTGAAGCTACTGACTGAATGAAAGGAGCTGGCATCTCACTCTCTTTGAATCTTCTTTATCATGCTAGGATTAACAGGAAAAAGCTAAAAATTTCAGAATTGCACCGTGCAATGTGGAGATATTACTGTTTGTGCATTTACAATATTCATTGATTTTTGCCATTGAAAAACATGTTTTTCATATACCAGAAATGTTTGAAGCTACTGACTGAATGAAAGGAGCTGGCATCTCACTCTCTTTGAATCTTCTTTATCATGCTAGGATTAGCAGGAAAAAGCAAAAAATTTCAGAATTGCACCTTGCAATGTGGAGATATTACTGTTTGTGCATTTACAATATTCATTGATTTTTGCCATTGAAAAACATGTTTTTCATATACCAGAAATGTTTGAAGCTACTGACTGAATGAAAGGAGCTGGCATCTCACTCTCTTTGAATCTTCTTTATCATGCTAGGATTAACAGGAAAAAGCTAAAAATTTCAGAATTGCACCGTGCAATGTGGAGATATTACTGTTTGTGCATTTACAATATTCATTGATTTTTGCCATTGAAAAACATGTTTTTCATATACCAGAAATGTTTGAAGCTACTGACTGAATGAAAGGAGCTGGCATCTCACTCTCTTTGAATCTTCTTTATCATGCTAGGATTAGCAGGAAAAAGCAAAAAATTTCAGAATTGCACCTTGCAATGTGGAGATATTACTGTTTGTGCATTTACAATATTCATTGATTTTTGCCATTGAAAAACATGTTTTTCATATACCAGAAATGTTTGAAGCTACTGACTGAATGAAAGGAGCTGGCATCTCACTCTCTTTGAATCTTCTTTATCATGCTAGGATTAACAGGAAAAAGCAAAAAATTTCAGAATTGCACCTTGCAATGTGGAGATATTACTGTTTGTGCATTTACAATATTCATTGATTTTTGCCATTGAAAAACATGTTTTTAATATACCAGAAATGTTTGAAGCTACTGACTGAATGAAAGGAGCTGGCATCTCACTCTCTTTGAATCTTCTTTATCATGCTAGGATTAACAGGAAAAAGCTAAAAATTTCAGAATTGCACCGTGCAATGTGGAGATATTACTGTTTGTGCCTTTACAATATTCATTGATTTTTGCCATTGAAAAACATGTTTTTCATATACCAGAAATGTTTGAAGCTACTGACTGAATGAAAGGAGCTGGCATCTCACTCTCTTTGAATCTTCTTTATCATGCTAGGATTAGCAGGAAAAAGCAAAAAATTTCAGAATTGCACCTTGCAATGTGGAGATATTACTGTTTGTGCATTTACAATATTCATTGATTTTTGCCATTGAAAAACGTTTTTCATATACCAGAAATGTTTGAAGCTACTGACTGAATGAAAGGAGCTGGCATCTCACTCTCTTTGAATCTTCTTTATCATGCTAGGATTAACAGGAAAAAGCTAAAAATTTCAGAATTGCACCGTGCAATGTGGAGATATTACTGTTTGTGCATTTACAATATTCATTGATTTTTGCCATTGAAAAACGTTTTTCATATACCAGAAATGTTTGAAGCTACTGACTGAATGAAAGGAGCTGGCATCTCACTCTCTTTGAATCTTCTTTATCATGCTAGGATTAGCAGGAAAAAGCAAAAAATTTCAGAATTGCACCTTGCAATGTGGAGATATTACTGTTTGTGCATTTATAATATTCATTGATTTTTGCCATTGAAAAACATGTTTTTCATATACCAGAAATGTTTGAAGCTACTGACTGAATGAAAGGAGCTGGCATCTCACTCTCTTTGAATCTTCTTTATCATGCTAGGATTAGCAGGAAAAAGCAAAAAATTTCAGAATTGCACCTTGCAATGTGGAGATATTA
>NW_027370535.1:0-35378 GCF_046119375.1 Phyllobates terribilis | reverse complement strand
GTAGCTTCAAACATTTCTGGTATATGAAAAACATGTTTTTCAATGGCAAAAATCAATGAATATTGTAAATGCACAAACAGTAATATCTCCACATTGCAAGGTGCAATTCTGAAATTTTTTGCTTTTTCCTGTTAATCCTAGCATGGTAAAGAAGATTCAAAGAGAGTGAGATGCCAGCTCCTTTCATTCAGTCAGTAGCTTCAAACATTTCTGGTATATGAAAAACATGTTTTTCAATGGCAAAAATCAATGAATATTGTAAATGCACAAACAGTAATATCTCCACATTGCAAGGTGCAATTCTGAAATTTTTTGCTTTTTCCTGCTAATCCTAGCATGATAAAGAAGATTCAAAGAGAGTGAGATGCCAGCTCCTTTCATTCAGTCAGTAGCTTCAAACATTTCTGGTATATGAAAAACATGTTTTTCAATGGCAAAAATCAATGAATATTGTAAATGCACAAACAGTAATATCTCCACATTGCAAGGTGCAATTCTGAAATTTTTTGCTTTTTCCTGCTAATCCTAGCATGATAAAGAAGATTCAAAGAGAGTGAGATGCCAGCTCCTTTCATTCAGTCAGTAGCTTCAAACATTTCTGGTATATGAAAAACATGTTTTTCAATGGCAAAAATCAATGAATATTGTAAATGCACAAACAGTAATATCTCCACATTGCACGGTGCAATTCTGAAATTTTTAGCTTTTTCCTGTTAATCCTAGCATGATAAAGAAGATTCAAAGAGAGTGAGATGCCAGCTCCTTTCATTCAGTCAGTAGCTTCAAACATTTCTGGACGTTTTTCAATGGCAAAAATCAATGAATATTGTAAATGCACAAACAGTAATATCTCCACATTGCAAGGTGCAATTCTGAAATTTTTTGCTTTTTCCTGTTAATCCTAGCATGATAAAGAAGATTCAAAGAGAGTGAGATGCCAGCTCCTTTCATTCAGTCAGTAGCTTCAAACATTTCTGGTATATGAAAAACATGTTTTTCAATGGCAAAAATCAATGAATATTGTAAATGCACAAACAGTAATATCTCCACATTGCACGGTGCAATTCTGAAATTTTTAGCTTTTTCCTGTTAATCCTAGCATGATAAAGAAGATTCAAAGAGAGTGAGATGCCAGCTCCTTTCATTCAGTCAGTAGCTTCAAACATTTCTGGTATATGAAAAACATGTTTTTCAATGGCAAAAATCAATGAATATTGTAAATGCACAAACAGTAATATCTCCACATTGCAAGGTGCAATTCTGAAATTTTTTGCTTTTTCCTGTTAATCCTAGCATGATAAAGAAGATTCAAAGAGAGTGAGATGCCAGCTCCTTTCATTCAGTCAGTAGCTTCAAACATTTCTGGTATATGAAAAACATGTTTTTCAATGGCAAAAATCAATGAATATTGTAAATGCACAAACAGTAATATCTCCACATTGCAAGGTGCAATTCTGAAATTTTTTGCTTTTTCCTGCTAATCCTAGCATGATAAAGAAGATTCAAAGAGAGTGAGATGCCAGCTCCTTTCATTCAGTCAGTAGCTTCAAACATTTCTGGTATATGAAAAACATGTTTTTCAATGGCAAAAATCAATGAATATTGTAAATGCACAAACAGTAATATCTCCACATTGCACGGTGCAATTCTGAAATTTTTAGCTTTTTCCTGTTAATCCTAGCATGATAAAGAAGATTCAAAGAGAGTGAGATGCCAGCTCCTTTCATTCAGTCAGTAGCTTCAAACATTTCTGGACGTTTTTCAATGGCAAAAATCAATGAATATTGTAAATGCACAAACAGTAATATCTCCACATTGCAAGGTGCAATTCTGAAATTTTTTGCTTTTTCCTGCTAATCCTAGCATGATAAAAAAGATTCAAAGAGTGAGATGCCAGCTCCTTTCATTAAGTCAGTAGCTTCAAACATTTCTGGTATATGAAAAACATGTTTTTCAATGGCAAAAATCAATGAATATTGTAAATGCACAAACAGTAATATCTCCACATTGCACGGTGCAATTCTGAAATTTTTAGCTTTTTCTTGTTAATCCTAGCATGATAAAGAAGATTCAAAGAGAGTGAGATGCCAGCTCCTTTCATTCAGTCAGTAGCTTCAAACATTTCTGGTATATGAAAAACATGTTTTTCAATGGCAAAAATCAATGAATATTGTAAATGCACAAACAGTAATATCTCCACATTGCAAGGTGCAATTCTGAAATTTTTTGCTTTTTCCTGTTAATCCTAGCATGATAAAGAAGATTCAAAGAGAGTGAGATGCCAGCTCCTTTCATTCAGTCAGTAGCTTCAAACATTTCTGGTATATGAAAAACATGTTTTTCAATGGCAAAAATCAATGAATATTGTAAATGCACAAACAGTAATATCTCCACATTGCAAGGTGCAATTCTGAAATTTTTTGCTTTTTCCTGCTAATCCTAGCATGATAAAGAAGATTCAAAGAGAGTGAGATGCCAGCTCCTTTCATTCAGTCAGTAGCTTCAAACATTTCTGGTATATGAAAAACATGTTTTTCAATGGCAAAAATCAATGAATATTGTAAATGCACAAACAGTAATATTTCCACATTGCAAGGTGCAATTCTGAAATTTTTTGCTTTTTCCTGCTAATCCTAGCATGATAAAGAAGATTCAAAGAGAGTGAGATGCCAGCTCCTTTCATTCAGTCAGTAGCTTCAAACATTTCTGGTATATGAAAAACATGTTTTTCAATGGCAAAAATCAATGAATATTGTAAATGCACAAACAGTAATATCTCCACATTGCACGGTGCAATTCTGAAATTTTTAGCTTTTTCCTGTTAATCCTAGCATGATAAAGAAGATTCAAAGAGAGTGAGATGCCAGCTCCTTTCATTCAGTCAGTAGCTTCAAACATTTCTGGACGTTTTTCAATGGCAAAAATCAATGAATATTGTAAATGCACAAACAGTAATATCTCCACATTGCAAGGTGCAATTCTGAAATTTTTTGCTTTTTCCTGTTAATCCTAGCATGATAAAGAAGATTCAAAGAGAGTGAGATGCCAGCTCCTTTCATTCAGTCAGTAGCTTCAAACATTTCTGGTATATGAAAAACATGTTTTTCAATGGCAAAAATCAATGAATATTGTAAATGCACAAACAGTAATATCTCCACATTGCACGGTGCAATTCTGAAATTTTTAGCTTTTTCCTGTTAATCCTAGCATGATAAAGAAGATTCAAAGAGAGTGAGATGCCAGCTCCTTTCATTCAGTCAGTAGCTTCAAACATTTCTGGTATATGAAAAACATGTTTTTCAATGGCAAAAATCAATGAATATTGTAAATGCACAAACAGTAATATCTCCACATTGCAAGGTGCAATTCTGAAATTTTTTGCTTTTTCCTGTTAATCCTAGCATGATAAAGAAGATTCAAAGAGAGTGAGATGCCAGCTCCTTTCATTCAGTCAGTAGCTTCAAACATTTCTGGTATATGAAAAACATGTTTTTCAATGGCAAAAATCAATGAATATTGTAAATGCACAAACAGTAATATCTCCACATTGCAAGGTGCAATTCTGAAATTTTTTGCTTTTTCCTGCTAATCCTAGCATGATAAAGAAGATTCAAAGAGAGTGAGATGCCAGCTCCTTTCATTCAGTCAGTAGCTTCAAACATTTCTGGTATATGAAAAACATGTTTTTCAATGGCAAAAATCAATGAATATTGTAAATGCACAAACAGTAATATCTCCACATTGCACGGTGCAATTCTGAAATTTTTAGCTTTTTCCTGTTAATCCTAGCATGATAAAGAAGATTCAAAGAGAGTGAGATGCCAGCTCCTTTCATTCAGTCAGTAGCTTCAAACATTTCTGGACGTTTTTCAATGGCAAAAATCAATGAATATTGTAAATGCACAAACAGTAATATCTCCACATTGCAAGGTGCAATTCTGAAATTTTTTGCTTTTTCCTGTTAATCCTAGCATGATAAAGAAGATTCAAAGAGAGTGAGATGCCAGCTCCTTTCATTCAGTCAGTAGCTTCAAACATTTCTGGTATATGAAAAACATGTTTTTCAATGGCAAAAATCAATGAATATTGTAAATGCACAAACAGTAATATCTCCACATTGCAAGGTGCAATTCTGAAATTTTTTGCTTTTTCCTGTTAATCCTAGCATGATAAAGAAGATTCAAAGAGAGTGAGATGCCAGCTCCTTTCACTCAGTCAGTAGCTTCAAACATTTCTGGTATATGAAAAACATGTTTTTCAATGGCAAAAATCAATGAATATTGTAAATGCACAAACAGTAATATCTCCACATTGCAAGGTGCAATTCTGAAATTTTTTGCTTTTTCCTGCTAATCCTAGCATGATAAAGAAGATTCAAAGAGAGTGAGATGCCAGCTCCTCTCATTCAGTCAGTAGCTTCAAACATTTCTGGTATATGAAAAACATGTTTTTCAATGGCAAAAATCAATGAATATTGTAAATGCACAAACAGTAATATCTCCACATTGCACGGTGCAATTCTGAAATTTTTAGCTTTTTCCTGTTAATCCTAGCATGATAAAGAAGATTCAAAGAGAGTGAGATGCCAGCTCCTTTCATTCAGTCAGTAGCTTCAAACATTTCTGGTATATGAAAAACATGTTTTTCAATGGCAAAAATCAATGAATATTGTAAATGCACAAACAGTAATATCTCCACATTGCAAGGTGCAATTCTGAAATTCTTTGCTTTTTCCTGTTAATCCTAGCATGATAAAGAAGATTCAAAGAGAGTGAGATGCCAGCTCCTTTCATTCAGTCAGTAGCTTCAAACATTTCTGGTATATGAAAAACATGTTTTTCAATGGCAAAAATCAATGAATATTGTAAATGCACAAACAGTAATATCTCCACATTGCAAGGTGCAATTCTGAAATTTTTTGCTTTTTCCTGCTAATCCTAGCATGATAAAGAAGATTCAAAGAGAGTGAGATGCCAGCTCCTTTCATTCAGTCAGTAGCTTCAAACATTTCTGGTATATGAAAAACATGTTTTTCAATGGCAAAAATCAATGAATATTGTAAATGCACAAACAGTAATATCTCCACATTGCAAGGTGCAATTCTGAAATTTTTTGCTTTTTCCTGCTAATCCTAGCATGATAAAGAAGATTCAAAGAGAGTGAGATGCCAGCTCCTTTCATTCAGTCAGTAGCTTCAAACATTTCTGGTATATGAAAAACATGTTTTTCAATGGCAAAAATCAATGAATATTGTAAATGCACAAACAGTAATATCTCCACATTGCACGGTGCAATTCTGAAATTTTTAGCTTTTTCCTGTTAATCCTAGCATGATAAAGAAGATTCAAAGAGAGTGAGATGCCAGCTCCTTTCATTCAGTCAGTAGCTTCAAACATTTCTGGTATATGAAAAACGTTTTTCAATGGCAAAAATCAATGAATATTGTAAATGCACAAACAGTAATATCTCCACATTGCAAGGTGCAATTCTGAAATTTTTTGCTTTTTCCTGCTAATCCTAGCATGATAAAGAAGATTCAAAGAGAGTGAGATGCCAGCTCCTTTCATTCAGTCAGTAGCTTCAAACATTTCTGGTATATGAAAAACATGTTTTTCAATGGCAAAAATCAATGAATATTGTAAATGCACAAACAGTAATATCTCCACATTGCAAGGTGCAATTCTGAAATTTTTTGCTTTTTCCTGCTAATCCTAGCATGATAAAGAAGATTCAAAGAGAGTGAGATGCCAGCTCCTTTCATTCAGTCAGTAGCTTCAAACATTTCTGGTATATGAAAAACATGTTTTTCAATGGCAAAAATCAATGAATATTGTAAATGCACAAACAGTAATATCTCCACATTGCACGGTGCAATTCTGAAATTTTTAGCTTTTTCCTGTTAATCCTAGCATGATAAAGAAGATTCAAAGAGAGTGAGATGCCAGCTCCTTTCATTCAGTCAGTAGCTTCAAACATTTCTGGTATATGAAAAACATGTTTTTCAATGGCAAAAATCAATGAATATTGTAAATGCACAAACAGTAATATCTCCACATTGCAAGGTGCAATTCTGAAATTTTTTGCTTTTTCCTGCTAATCCTAGCATGATAAAGAAGATTCAGAGTGAGATGCCAGCTCCTTTCATTAAGTCAGTAGCTTCAAACATTTCTGGTATATGAAAAACATGTTTTTCAATGGCAAAAATCAATGAATATTGTAAATGCACAAACAGTAATATCTCCACATTGCACGGTGCAATTCTGAAATTTTTAGCTTTTTCCTGTTAATCCTAGCATGATAAAGAAGATTCAAAGAGAGTGAGATGCCAGCTCCTTTCATTCAGTCAGTAGCTTCAAACATTTCTGGTATATGAAAAACATGTTTTTCAATGGCAAAAATCAATGAATATTGTAAATGCACAAACAGTAATATCTCCACATTGCAAGGTGCAATTCTGAAATTTTTTGCTTTTTCCTGTTAATCCTAGCATGATAAAGAAGATTCAAAGAGAGTGAGATGCCAGCTCCTTTCATTCAGTCAGTAGCTTCAAACATTTCTGGTATATGAAAAACATGTTTTTCAATGGCAAAAATCAATGAATATTGTAAATGCACAAACAGTAATATCTCCACATTGCAAGGTGCAATTCTGAAATTTTTTGCTTTTTCCTGCTAATCCTAGCATGATAAAGAAGATTCAAAGAGAGTGAGATGCCAGCTCCTTTCATTCAGTCAGTAGCTTCAAACATTTCTGGTATATGAAAAACATGTTTTTCAATGGCAAAAATCAATGAATATTGTAAATGCACAAACAGTAATATCTCCACATTGCAAGGTGCAATTCTGAAATTTTTTGCTTTTTCCTGCTAATCCTAGCATGATAAAGAAGATTCAAAGAGAGTGAGATGCCAGCTCCTTTCATTCAGTCAGTAGCTTCAAACATTTCTGGTATATGAAAAACATGTTTTTCAATGGCAAAAATCAATGAATATTGTAAATGCACAAACAGTAATATCTCCACATTGCACGGTGCAATTCTGAAATTTTTAGCTTTTTCCTGTTAATCCTAGCATGATAAAGAAGATTCAAAGAGAGTGAGATGCCAGCTCCTTTCATTCAGTCAGTAGCTTCAAACATTTCTGGACGTTTTTCAATGGCAAAAATCAATGAATATTGTAAATGCACAAACAGTAATATCTCCACATTGCAAGGTGCAATTCTGAAATTTTTTGCTTTTTCCTGTTAATCCTAGCATGATAAAGAAGATTCAAAGAGAGTGAGATGCCAGCTCCTTTCATTCAGTCAGTAGCTTCAAACATTTCTGGTATATGAAAAACATGTTTTTCAATGGCAAAAATCAATGAATATTGTAAATGCACAAACAGTAATATCTCCACATTGCACGGTGCAATTCTGAAATTTTTAGCTTTTTCCTGTTAATCCTAGCATGATAAAGAAGATTCAAAGAGAGTGAGATGCCAGCTCCTTTCATTCAGTCAGTAGCTTCAAACATTTCTGGTATATGAAAAACATGTTTTTCAATGGCAAAAATCAATGAATATTGTAAATGCACAAACAGTAATATCTCCACATTGCAAGGTGCAATTCTGAAATTTTTTGCTTTTTCCTGTTAATCCTAGCATGATAAAGAAGATTCAAAGAGAGTGAGATGCCAGCTCCTTTCATTCAGTCAGTAGCTTCAAACATTTCTGGTATATGAAAAACATGTTTTTCAATGGCAAAAATCAATGAATATTGTAAATGCACAAACAGTAATATCTCCACATTGCAAGGTGCAATTCTGAAATTTTTTGCTTTTTCCTGCTAATCCTAGCATGATAAAGAAGATTCAAAGAGAGTGAGATGCCAGCTCCTTTCATTCAGTCAGTAGCTTCAAACATTTCTGGTATATGAAAAACATGTTTTTCAATGGCAAAAATCAATGAATATTGTAAATGCACAAACAGTAATATCTCCACATTGCACGGTGCAATTCTGAAATTTTTAGCTTTTTCCTGTTAATCCTAGCATGATAAAGAAGATTCAAAGAGAGTGAGATGCCAGCTCCTTTCATTCATTCAGTAGCTTCAAACATTTCTGGACGTTTTTCAATGGCAAAAATCAATGAATATTGTAAATGCACAAACAGTAATATCTCCACATTGCAAGGTGCAATTCTGAAATTTTTTGCTTTTTCCTGTTAATCCTAGCATGATAAAGAAGATTCAAATAGAGTGAGATGCCAGCTCCTTTCATTCAGTCAGTAGCTTCAAACATTTCTGGTATATGAAAAACATGTTTTTCAATGGCAAAAATCAATGAATATTGTAAATGCACAAACAGTAATATCTCCACATTGCAAGGTGCAATTCTGAAATTTTTTGCTTTTTCCTGTTAATCCTAGCATGATAAAGAAGATTCAAAGAGAGTGAGATGCCAGCTCCTTTCATTCAGTCAGTAGCTTCAAACATTTCTGGTATATGAAAAACATGTTTTTCAATGGCAAAAATCAATGAATATTGTAAATGCACAAACAGTAATATCTCCACATTGCAAGGTGCAATTCTGAAATTTTTTGCTTTTTCCTGCTAATCCTAGCATGATAAAGAAGATTCAAAGAGAGTGAGATGCCAGCTCCTTTCATTCAGTCAGTAGCTTCAAACATTTCTGGACGTTTTTCAATGGCAAAAATCAATGAATATTGTAAATGCACAAACAGTAATAACTCCACATTGCAAGGTGCAATTCTGAAATTTTTTGCTTTTTCCTGCTAATCCTAGCATGATAAAGAAGATTCAAAGAGAGTGAGATGCCAGCTCCTTTCATTCAGTCAGTAGCTTCAAACATTTCTGGTATATGAAAAACATGTTTTTCAATGGCAAAAATCAATGAATATTGTAAATGCACAAACAGTAATATCTCCACATTGCAAGGTGCAATTCTGAAATTTTTTGCTTTTTCCTGCTAATCCTAGCATGATAAAGAAGATTCAAAGAGAGTGAGATGCCAGCTCCTTTCATTCAGTCAGTAGCTTCAAACATTTCTGGTATATGAAAAACATGTTTTTCAATGGCAAAAATCAATGAATATTGTAAATGGACAAACAGTAATATCTCCACATTGCACGGTGCAATTCTGAAATTTTTTGCTTTTTCCTGTTAATCCTAGCATGATAAAGAAGATTCAAAGAGAGTGAGATGCCAGCTCCTTTCATTCAGTCAGTAGCTTCAAACATTTCTGGTATATGAAAAACATGTTTTTCAATGGCAAAAATCAATGAATATTGTAAATGCACAAACAGTAATATCTCCACATTGCAAGGTGCAATTCTGAAATTTTTTGCTTTTTCCTGTTAATCCTAGCATGATAAAGAAGATTCAAAGAGAGTGAGATGCCAGCTCCTTTCATTCAGTCAGTAGCTTCAAACATTTCTGGTATATGAAAAACATGTTTTTCAATGGCAAAAATCAATGAATATTGTAAATGCACAAACAGTAATATCTCCACATTGCAAGGTGCAATTCTGAAATTTTTTGCTTTTTCCTGTTAATCCTAGCATGATAAAGAAGATTCAAAGAGAGTGAGATGCCAGCTCCTTTCATTCAGTCAGTAGCTTCAAACATTTCTGGTATATGAAAAACATGTTTTTCAATGGCAAAAATCAATGAATATTGTAAATGCACAAACAGTAATATCTCCACATTGCAAGGTGCAATTCTGAAATTTTTTGCTTTTTCCTGCTAATCCTAGCATGATAAAGAAGATTCAAAGAGAGTGAGATGCCAGCTCCTTTCATTCAGTCAGTAGCTTCAAACATTTCTGGTATATGAAAAACATGTTTTTCAATGGCAAAAATCAATGAATATTGTAAATGCACAAACAGTAATATCTCCACATTGCAAGGTGCAATTCTGAAATTTTTTGCTTTTTCCTGCTAATCCTAGCATGATAAAGAAGATTCAAAGAGAGTGAGATGCCAGCTCCTTTCATTCAGTCAGTAGCTTCAAACATTTCTGGTATATGAAAAACATGTTTTTCAATGGCAAAAATCAATGAATATTGTAAATGCACAAACAGTAATATCTCCACATTACAAGGTGCAATTCTGAAATTTTTTGCTTTTTCCTGCTAATCCTAGCATGATAAAGAAGATTCAAAGAGAGTGAGATGCCAGCTCCTTTCATTCAGTCAGTAGCTTCAAACATTTCTGGTATATGAAAAACATGTTTTTCAATGGCAAAAATCAATGAATATTGTAAATGCACAAACAGTAATATCTCCACATTGCACGGTGCAATTCTGAAATTTTTAGCTTTTTCCTGTTAATCCTAGCATGATAAAGAAGATTCAAAGAGAGTGAGATGCCAGCTCCTTTCATTCAGTCAGTAGCTTCAAACATTTCTGGACGTTTTTCAATGGCAAAAATCAATGAATATTGTAAATGCACAAACAGTAATATCTCCACATTGCAAGGTGCAATTCTGAAATTTTTTGCTTTTTCCTGTTAATCCTAGCATGATAAAGAAGATTCAAAGAGAGTGAGATGCCAGCTCCTTTCATTCAGTCAGTAGCTTCAAACATTTCTGGTATATGAAAAACATGTTTTTCAATGGCAAAAATCAATGAATATTGTAAATGCACAAACAGTAATATCTCCACATTGCAAGGTGCAATTCTGAAATTTTTTGCTTTTTCCTGTTAATCCTAGCATGATAAAGAAGATTCAAAGAGAGTGAGATGCCAGCTCCTTTCATTCAGTCAGTAGCTTCAAACATTTCTGGTATATGAAAAACATGTTTTTCAATGGCAAAAATCAATGAATATTGTAAATGCACAAACAGTAATATCTCCACATTGCAAGGTGCAATTCTGAAATTTTTTGCTTTTTCCTGCTAATCCTAGCATGATAAAGAAGATTCAAAGAGAGTGAGATGCCAGCTCCTTTCATTCAGTCAGTAGCTTCAAACATTTCTGGACGTTTTTCAATGGCAAAAATCAATGAATATTGTAAATGCACAAACAGTAATATCTCCACATTGCAAGGTGCAATTCTGAAATTTTTTGCTTTTTCCTGTTAATCCTAGCATGATAAAGAAGATTCAAAGAGAGTGAGATGCCAGCTCCTTTCATTCAGTCAGTAGCTTCAAACATTTCTGGTATATGAAAAACATGTTTTTCAATGGCAAAAATCAATGAATATTGTAAATGCACAAACAGTAATATCTCCACATTGCACGGTGCAATTCTGAAATTTTTAGCTTTTTCCTGTTAATCCTAGCATGATAAAGAAGATTCAAAGAGAGTGAGATGCCAGCTCCTTTCATTCAGTCAGTAGCTTCAAACATTTCTGGTATATGAAAAACATGTTTTTCAATGGCAAAAATCAATGAATATTGTAAATGCACAAACAGTAATATCTCCACATTGCAAGGTGCAATTCTGAAATTTTTTGCTTTTTCCTGTTAATCCTAGCATGATAAAGAAGATTCAAAGAGAGTGAGATGCCAGCTCCTTTCATTCAGTCAGTAGCTTCAAACATTTCTGGTATATGAAAAACATGTTTTTCAATGGCAAAAATCAATGAATATTGTAAATGCACAAACAGTAATATCTCCACATTGCAAGGTGCAATTCTGAAATTTTTTGCTTTTTCCTGCTAATCCTAGCATGATAAAGAAGATTCAAAGAGAGTGAGATGCCAGCTCCTTTCATTCAGTCAGTAGCTTCAAACATTTCTGGTATATGAAAAACATGTTTTTCAATGGCAAAAATCAATGAATATTGTAAATGCACAAACAGTAATATCTCCACATTGCACGGTGCAATTCTGAAATTTTTAGCTTTTTCCTGTTAATCCTAGCATGATAAAGAAGATTCAAAGAGAGTGAGATGCCAGCTCCTTTCATTCAGTCAGTAGCTTCAAACATTTCTGGACGTTTTTCAATGGCAAAAATCAATGAATATTGTAAATGCACAAACAGTAATATCTCCACATTGCAAGGTGCAATTCTGAAATTTTTTGCTTTTTCCTGTTAATCCTAGCATGATAAAGAAGATTCAAAGAGAGTGAGATGCCAGCTCCTTTCATTCAGTCAGTAGCTTCAAACATTTCTGGTATATGAAAAACATGTTTTTCAATGGCAAAAATCAATGAATATTGTAAATGCACAAACAGTAATATCTCCACATTGCAAGGTGCAATTCTGAAATTTTTTGCTTTTTCCTGTTAATCCTAGCATGATAAAGAAGATTCAAAGAGAGTGAGATGCCAGCTCCTTTCACTCAGTCAGTAGCTTCAAACATTTCTGGTATATGAAAAACATGTTTTTCAATGGCAAAAATCAATGAATATTGTAAATGCACAAACAGTAATATCTCCACATTGCAAGGTGCAATTCTGAAATTTTTTGCTTTTTCCTGCTAATCCTAGCATGATAAAGAAGATTCAAAGAGAGTGAGATGCCAGCTCCTCTCATTCAGTCAGTAGCTTCAAACATTTCTGGTATATGAAAAACATGTTTTTCAATGGCAAAAATCAATGAATATTGTAAATGCACAAACAGTAATATCTCCACATTGCACGGTGCAATTCTGAAATTTTTAGCTTTTTCCTGTTAATCCTAGCATGATAAAGAAGATTCAAAGAGAGTGAGATGCCAGCTCCTTTCATTCAGTCAGTAGCTTCAAACATTTCTGGTATATGAAAAACATGTTTTTCAATGGCAAAAATCAATGAATATTGTAAATGCACAAACAGTAATATCTCCACATTGCAAGGTGCAATTCTGAAATTCTTTGCTTTTTCCTGTTAATCCTAGCATGATAAAGAAGATTCAAAGAGAGTGAGATGCCAGCTCCTTTCATTCAGTCAGTAGCTTCAAACATTTCTGGTATATGAAAAACATGTTTTTCAATGGCAAAAATCAATGAATATTGTAAATGCACAAACAGTAATATCTCCACATTGCAAGGTGCAATTCTGAAATTTTTTGCTTTTTCCTGCTAATCCTAGCATGATAAAGAAGATTCAAAGAGAGTGAGATGCCAGCTCCTTTCATTCAGTCAGTAGCTTCAAACATTTCTGGTATATGAAAAACATGTTTTTCAATGGCAAAAATCAATGAATATTGTAAATGCACAAACAGTAATATCTCCACATTGCAAGGTGCAATTCTGAAATTTTTTGCTTTTTCCTGCTAATCCTAGCATGATAAAGAAGATTCAAAGAGAGTGAGATGCCAGCTCCTTTCATTCAGTCAGTAGCTTCAAACATTTCTGGTATATGAAAAACATGTTTTTCAATGGCAAAAATCAATGAATATTGTAAATGCACAAACAGTAATATCTCCACATTGCACGGTGCAATTCTGAAATTTTTAGCTTTTTCCTGTTAATCCTAGCATGATAAAGAAGATTCAAAGAGAGTGAGATGCCAGCTCCTTTCATTCAGTCAGTAGCTTCAAACATTTCTGGTATATGAAAAACGTTTTTCAATGGCAAAAATCAATGAATATTGTAAATGCACAAACAGTAATATCTCCACATTGCAAGGTGCAATTCTGAAATTTTTTGCTTTTTCCTGCTAATCCTAGCATGATAAAGAAGATTCAAAGAGAGTGAGATGCCAGCTCCTTTCATTCAGTCAGTAGCTTCAAACATTTCTGGTATATGAAAAACATGTTTTTCAATGGCAAAAATCAATGAATATTGTAAATGCACAAACAGTAATATCTCCACATTGCAAGGTGCAATTCTGAAATTTTTTGCTTTTTCCTGCTAATCCTAGCATGATAAAGAAGATTCAAAGAGAGTGAGATGCCAGCTCCTTTCATTCAGTCAGTAGCTTCAAACATTTCTGGTATATGAAAAACATGTTTTTCAATGGCAAAAATCAATGAATATTGTAAATGCACAAACAGTAATATCTCCACATTGCACGGTGCAATTCTGAAATTTTTAGCTTTTTCCTGTTAATCCTAGCATGATAAAGAAGATTCAAAGAGAGTGAGATGCCAGCTCCTTTCATTCAGTCAGTAGCTTCAAACATTTCTGGTATATGAAAAACATGTTTTTCAATGGCAAAAATCAATGAATATTGTAAATGCACAAACAGTAATATCTCCACATTGCAAGGTGCAATTCTGAAATTTTTTGCTTTTTCCTGCTAATCCTAGCATGATAAAGAAGATTCAGAGTGAGATGCCAGCTCCTTTCATTAAGTCAGTAGCTTCAAACATTTCTGGTATATGAAAAACATGTTTTTCAATGGCAAAAATCAATGAATATTGTAAATGCACAAACAGTAATATCTCCACATTGCACGGTGCAATTCTGAAATTTTTAGCTTTTTCCTGTTAATCCTAGCATGATAAAGAAGATTCAAAGAGAGTGAGATGCCAGCTCCTTTCATTCAGTCAGTAGCTTCAAACATTTCTGGTATATGAAAAACATGTTTTTCAATGGCAAAAATCAATGAATATTGTAAATGCACAAACAGTAATATCTCCACATTGCAAGGTGCAATTCTGAAATTTTTTGCTTTTTCCTGTTAATCCTAGCATGATAAAGAAGATTCAAAGAGAGTGAGATGCCAGCTCCTTTCATTCAGTCAGTAGCTTCAAACATTTCTGGTATATGAAAAACATGTTTTTCAATGGCAAAAATCAATGAATATTGTAAATGCACAAACAGTAATATCTCCACATTGCAAGGTGCAATTCTGAAATTTTTTGCTTTTTCCTGCTAATCCTAGCATGATAAAGAAGATTCAAAGAGAGTGAGATGCCAGCTCCTTTCATTCAGTCAGTAGCTTCAAACATTTCTGGTATATGAAAAACATGTTTTTCAATGGCAAAAATCAATGAATATTGTAAATGCACAAACAGTAATATCTCCACATTGCAAGGTGCAATTCTGAAATTTTTTGCTTTTTCCTGCTAATCCTAGCATGATAAAGAAGATTCAAAGAGAGTGAGATGCCAGCTCCTTTCATTCAGTCAGTAGCTTCAAACATTTCTGGTATATGAAAAACATGTTTTTCAATGGCAAAAATCAATGAATATTGTAAATGCACAAACAGTAATATCTCCACATTGCACGGTGCAATTCTGAAATTTTTAGCTTTTTCCTGTTAATCCTAGCATGATAAAGAAGATTCAAAGAGAGTGAGATGCCAGCTCCTTTCATTCAGTCAGTAGCTTCAAACATTTCTGGACGTTTTTCAATGGCAAAAATCAATGAATATTGTAAATGCACAAACAGTAATATCTCCACATTGCAAGGTGCAATTCTGAAATTTTTTGCTTTTTCCTGTTAATCCTAGCATGATAAAGAAGATTCAAAGAGAGTGAGATGCCAGCTCCTTTCATTCAGTCAGTAGCTTCAAACATTTCTGGTATATGAAAAACATGTTTTTCAATGGCAAAAATCAATGAATATTGTAAATGCACAAACAGTAATATCTCCACATTGCACGGTGCAATTCTGAAATTTTTAGCTTTTTCCTGTTAATCCTAGCATGATAAAGAAGATTCAAAGAGAGTGAGATGCCAGCTCCTTTCATTCAGTCAGTAGCTTCAAACATTTCTGGTATATGAAAAACATGTTTTTCAATGGCAAAAATCAATGAATATTGTAAATGCACAAACAGTAATATCTCCACATTGCAAGGTGCAATTCTGAAATTTTTTGCTTTTTCCTGTTAATCCTAGCATGATAAAGAAGATTCAAAGAGAGTGAGATGCCAGCTCCTTTCATTCAGTCAGTAGCTTCAAACATTTCTGGTATATGAAAAACATGTTTTTCAATGGCAAAAATCAATGAATATTGTAAATGCACAAACAGTAATATCTCCACATTGCAAGGTGCAATTCTGAAATTTTTTGCTTTTTCCTGCTAATCCTAGCATGATAAAGAAGATTCAAAGAGAGTGAGATGCCAGCTCCTTTCATTCAGTCAGTAGCTTCAAACATTTCTGGTATATGAAAAACATGTTTTTCAATGGCAAAAATCAATGAATATTGTAAATGCACAAACAGTAATATCTCCACATTGCACGGTGCAATTCTGAAATTTTTAGCTTTTTCCTGTTAATCCTAGCATGATAAAGAAGATTCAAAGAGAGTGAGATGCCAGCTCCTTTCATTCATTCAGTAGCTTCAAACATTTCTGGACGTTTTTCAATGGCAAAAATCAATGAATATTGTAAATGCACAAACAGTAATATCTCCACATTGCAAGGTGCAATTCTGAAATTTTTTGCTTTTTCCTGTTAATCCTAGCATGATAAAGAAGATTCAAATAGAGTGAGATGCCAGCTCCTTTCATTCAGTCAGTAGCTTCAAACATTTCTGGTATATGAAAAACATGTTTTTCAATGGCAAAAATCAATGAATATTGTAAATGCACAAACAGTAATATCTCCACATTGCAAGGTGCAATTCTGAAATTTTTTGCTTTTTCCTGTTAATCCTAGCATGATAAAGAAGATTCAAAGAGAGTGAGATGCCAGCTCCTTTCATTCAGTCAGTAGCTTCAAACATTTCTGGTATATGAAAAACATGTTTTTCAATGGCAAAAATCAATGAATATTGTAAATGCACAAACAGTAATATCTCCACATTGCAAGGTGCAATTCTGAAATTTTTTGCTTTTTCCTGCTAATCCTAGCATGATAAAGAAGATTCAAAGAGAGTGAGATGCCAGCTCCTTTCATTCAGTCAGTAGCTTCAAACATTTCTGGACGTTTTTCAATGGCAAAAATCAATGAATATTGTAAATGCACAAACAGTAATAACTCCACATTGCAAGGTGCAATTCTGAAATTTTTTGCTTTTTCCTGCTAATCCTAGCATGATAAAGAAGATTCAAAGAGAGTGAGATGCCAGCTCCTTTCATTCAGTCAGTAGCTTCAAACATTTCTGGTATATGAAAAACATGTTTTTCAATGGCAATAATCAATGAATATTGTAAATGCACAAACAGTAATATCTCCACATTGCACGGTGCAATTCTGAAATTTTTAGCTTTTTCCTGTTAATCCTAGCATGATAAAGAAGATTCAAAGAGAGTGAGATGCCAGCTCCTTTCATTCAGTCAGTAGCTTCAAACATTTCTGGTATATGAAAAACATGTTTTTCAATGGCAAAAATCAATGAATATTGTAAATGCACAAACAGTAATATCTCCACATTGCAAGGTGCAATTCTGAAATTTTTTGCTTTTTCCTGCTAATCCTAGAATGATAAAGAAGATTCAAAGAGAGTGAGATGCCAGCTCCTTTCATTCAGTCAGTAGCTTCAAACATTTCTGGTATATGAAAAACGTTTTTCAATGGCAAAAATCAATGAATATTGTAAATGCACAAACAGTAATATCTCCACATTGCACGGTGCAATTCTGAAATTTTTAGCTTTTTCCTGTTAATCCTAGCATGATAAAGAAGATTCAAAGAGAGTGAGATGCCAGCTCCTTTCATTCAGTCAGTAGCTTCAAACATTTCTGGTATATGAAAAACATGTTTTTCAATGGCAAAAATCAATGAATATTGTAAATGCACAAACAGTAATATCTCCACATTGCAAGGTGCAATTCTGAAATTTTTTGCTTTTTCCTGCTAATCCTAGCATGATAAAGAAGATTCAAAGAGAGTGAGATGCCAGCTCCTTTCATTCAGTCAGTAGCTTCAAACATTTCTGGTATATGAAAAACATGTTTTTCAATGGCAAAAATCAATGAATATTGTAAATGGACAAACAGTAATATCTCCACATTGCACGGTGCAATTCTGAAATTTTTTGCTTTTTCCTGTTAATCCTAGCATGATAAAGAAGATTCAAAGAGAGTGAGATGCCAGCTCCTTTCATTCAGTCAGTAGCTTCAAACATTTCTGGTATATGAAAAACATGTTTTTCAATGGCAAAAATCAATGAATATTGTAAATGCACAAACAGTAATATCTCCACATTGCAAGGTGCAATTCTGAAATTTTTTGCTTTTTCCTGTTAATCCTAGCATGATAAAGAAGATTCAAAGAGAGTGAGATGCCAGCTCCTTTCATTCAGTCAGTAGCTTCAAACATTTCTGGTATATGAAAAACATGTTTTTCAATGGCAAAAATCAATGAATATTGTAAATGCACAAACAGTAATATCTCCACATTGCAAGGTGCAATTCTGAAATTTTTTGCTTTTTCCTGTTAATCCTAGCATGATAAAGAAGATTCAAAGAGAGTGAGATGCCAGCTCCTTTCATTCAGTCAGTAGCTTCAAACATTTCTGGTATATGAAAAACATGTTTTTCAATGGCAAAAATCAATGAATATTGTAAATGCACAAACAGTAATATCTCCACATTGCAAGGTGCAATTCTGAAATTTTTTGCTTTTTCCTGCTAATCCTAGCATGATAAAGAAGATTCAAAGAGAGTGAGATGCCAGCTCCTTTCATTCAGTCAGTAGCTTCAAACATTTCTGGTATATGAAAAACATGTTTTTCAATGGCAAAAATCAATGAATATTGTAAATGCACAAACAGTAATATCTCCACATTGCAAGGTGCAATTCTGAAATTTTTTGCTTTTTCCTGCTAATCCTAGCATGATAAAGAAGATTCAAAGAGAGTGAGATGCCAGCTCCTTTCATTCAGTCAGTAGCTTCAAACATTTCTGGTATATGAAAAACATGTTTTTCAATGGCAAAAATCAATGAATATTGTAAATGCACAAACAGTAATATCTCCACATTGCAAGGTGCAATTCTGAAATTTTTTGCTTTTTCCTGCTAATCCTAGCATGATAAAGAAGATTCAAAGAGAGTGAGATGCCAGCTCCTTTCATTCAGTCAGTAGCTTCAAACATTTCTGGTATATGAAAAACATGTTTTTCAATGGCAAAAATCAATGAATATTGTAAATGCACAAACAGTAATATCTCCACATTGCACGGTGCAATTCTGAAATTTTTAGCTTTTTCCTGTTAATCCTAGCATGATAAAGAAGATTCAAAGAGAGTGAGATGCCAGCTCCTTTCATTCAGTCAGTAGCTTCAAACATTTCTGGACGTTTTTCAATGGCAAAAATCAATGAATATTGTAAATGCACAAACAGTAATATCTCCACATTGCAAGGTGCATTTCTGAAATTTTTTGCTTTTTCCTGTTAATCCTAGCATGATAAAGAAGATTCAAAGAGAGTGAGATGCCAGCTCCTTTCATTCAGTCAGTAGCTTCAAACATTTCTGGTATATGAAAAACATGTTTTTCAATGGCAAAAATCAATGAATATTGTAAATGCACAAACAGTAATATCTCCACATTGCAAGGTGCAATTCTGAAATTTTTTGCTTTTTCCTGTTAATCCTAGCATGATAAAGAAGATTCAAAGAGAGTGAGATGCCAGCTCCTTTCATTCAGTCAGTAGCTTCAAACATTTCTGGTATATGAAAAACATGTTTTTCAATGGCAAAAATCAATGAATATTGTAAATGCACAAACAGTAATATCTCCACATTGCAAGGTGCAATTCTGAAATTTTTTGCTTTTTCCTGCTAATCCTAGCATGATAAAGAAGATTCAAAGAGAGTGAGATGCCAGCTCCTTTCATTCAGTCAGTAGCTTCAAACATTTCTGGTATATGAAAAACATGTTTTTCAATGGCAAAAATCAATGAATATTGTAAATGCACAAACAGTAATATCTCCACATTGCAAGGTGCAATTCTGAAATTTTTTGCTTTTTCCTGCTAATCCTAGCATGATAAAGAAGATTCAAAGAGAGTGAGATGCCAGCTCCTTTCATTCAGTCAGTAGCTTCAAACATTTCTGGTATATGAAAAACATGTTTTTCAATGGCAAAAATCAATGAATATTGTAAATGCACAAACAGTAATATCTCCACATTGCAAGGTGCAATTCTGAAATTTTTTGCTTTTTCCTGCTAATCCTAGCATGATAAAGAAGATTCAAAGAGAGTGAGATGCCAGCTCCTTTCATTCAGTCAGTAGCTTCAAACATTTCTGGTATATGAAAAACATGTTTTTCAATGGCAAAAATCAATGAATATTGTAAATGCACAAACAGTAATATCTCCACATTGCACGGTGCAATTCTGAAATTTTTAGCTTTTTCCTGTTAATCCTAGCATGATAAAGAAGATTCAAAGAGAGTGAGATGCCAGCTCCTTTCATTCAGTCAGTAGCTTCAAACATTTCTGGTATATGAAAAACATGTTTTTCAATGGCAAAAATCAATGAATATTGTAAATGGACAAACAGTAATATCTCCACATTGCACGGTGCAATTCTGAAATTTTTTGCTTTTTCCTGTTAATCCTAGCATGATAAAGAAGATTCAAAGAGAGTGAGATGCCAGCTCCTTTCATTCAGTCAGTAGCTTCAAACATTTCTGGTATATGAAAAACATGTTTTTCAATGGCAAAAATCAATGAATATTGTAAATGCACAAACAGTAATATCTCCACATTGCAAGGTGCAATTCTGAAATTTTTTGCTTTTTCCTGTTAATCCTAGCATGATAAAGAAGATTCAAAGACAGTGAGATGCCAGCTCCTTTCATTCAGTCAGTAGCTTCAAACATTTCTGGTATATGAAAAACATGTTTTTCAATGGCAAAAATCAATGAATATTGTAAATGCACAAACAGTAATATCTCCACATTGCAAGGTGCAATTCTGAAATTTTTTGCTTTTTCCTGTTAATCCTAGCATGATAAAGAAGATTCAAAGAGAGTGAGATGCCAGCTCCTTTCATTCAGTCAGTAGCTTCAAACATTTCTGGTATATGAAAAACATGTTTTTCAATGGCAAAAATCAATGAATATTGTAAATGCACAAACAGTAATATCTCCACATTGCAAGGTGCAATTCTGAAATTTTTTGCTTTTTCCTGCTAATCCTAGCATGATAAAGAAGATTCAAAGAGAGTGAGATGCCAGCTCCTTTCATTCAGTCAGTAGCTTCAAACATTTCTGGTATATGAAAAACATGTTTTTCAATGGCAAAAATCAATGAATATTGTAAATGCACAAACAGTAATATCTCCACATTGCAAGGTGCAATTCTGAAATTTTTTGCTTTTTCCTGCTAATCCTAGCATGATAAAGAAGATTCAAAGAGAGTGAGATGCCAGCTCCTTTCATTCAGTCAGTAGCTTCAAACATTTCTGGTATATGAAAAACATGTTTTTCAATGGCAAAAATCAATGAATATTGTAAATGCACAAACAGTAATATCTCCACATTGCACGGTGCAATTCTGAAATTTTTAGCTTTTTCCTGTTAATCCTAGCATGATAAAGAAGATTCAAAGAGAGTGAGATGCCAGCTCCTTTCATTCAGTCAGTAGCTTCAAACATTTCTGGTATATGAAAAACGTTTTTCAATGGCAAAAATCAATGAATATTGTAAATGCACAAACAGTAATATCTCCACATTGCAAGGTGCAATTCTGAAATTTTTTGCTTTTTCCTGCTAATCCTAGCATGATAAAGAAGATTCAAAGAGAGTGAGATGCCAGCTCCTTTCATTCAGTCAGTAGCTTCAAACATTTCTGGTATATGAAAAACATGTTTTTCAATGGCAAAAATCAATGAATATTGTAAATGCACAAACAGTAATATCTCCACATTGCAAGGTGCAATTCTGAAATTTTTTGCTTTTTCCTGCTAATCCTAGCATGATAAAGAAGATTCAAAGAGAGTGAGATGCCAGCTCCTTTCATTCAGTCAGTAGCTTCAAACATTTCTGGTATATGAAAAACATGTTTTTCAATGGCAAAAATCAATGAATATTGTAAATGCACAAACAGTAATATCTCCACATTGCACGGTGCAATTCTGAAATTTTTAGCTTTTTCCTGTTAATCCTAGCATGATAAAGAAGATTCAAAGAGAGTGAGATGCCAGCTCCTTTCATTCAGTCAGTAGCTTCAAACATTTCTGGTATATGAAAAACATGTTTTTCAATGGCAAAAATCAATGAATATTGTAAATGCACAAACAGTAATATCTCCACATTGCAAGGTGCAATTCTGAAATTTTTTGCTTTTTCCTGCTAATCCTAGCATGATAAAGAAGATTCAGAGTGAGATGCCAGCTCCTTTCATTAAGTCAGTAGCTTCAAACATTTCTGGTATATGAAAAACATGTTTTTCAATGGCAAAAATCAATGAATATTGTAAATGCACAAACAGTAATATCTCCACATTGCACGGTGCAATTCTGAAATTTTTAGCTTTTTCCTGTTAATCCTAGCATGATAAAGAAGATTCAAAGAGAGTGAGATGCCAGCTCCTTTCATTCAGTCAGTAGCTTCAAACATTTCTGGTATATGAAAAACATGTTTTTCAATGGCAAAAATCAATGAATATTGTAAATGCACAAACAGTAATATCTCCACATTGCAAGGTGCAATTCTGAAATTTTTTGCTTTTTCCTGTTAATCCTAGCATGATAAAGAAGATTCAAAGAGAGTGAGATGCCAGCTCCTTTCATTCAGTCAGTAGCTTCAAACATTTCTGGTATATGAAAAACATGTTTTTCAATGGCAAAAATCAATGAATATTGTAAATGCACAAACAGTAATATCTCCACATTGCAAGGTGCAATTCTGAAATTTTTTGCTTTTTCCTGCTAATCCTAGCATGATAAAGAAGATTCAAAGAGAGTGAGATGCCAGCTCCTTTCATTCAGTCAGTAGCTTCAAACATTTCTGGTATATGAAAAACATGTTTTTCAATGGCAAAAATCAATGAATATTGTAAATGCACAAACAGTAATTTCTCCACATTGCAAGGTGCAATTCTGAAATTTTTTGCTTTTTCCTGCTAATCCTAGCATGATAAAGAAGATTCAAAGAGAGTGAGATGCCAGCTCCTTTCATTCAGTCAGTAGCTTCAAACATTTCTGGTATATGAAAAACATGTTTTTCAATGGCAAAAATCAATGAATATTGTAAATGCACAAACAGTAATATCTCCACATTGCACGGTGCAATTCTGAAATTTTTAGCTTTTTCCTGTTAATCCTAGCATGATAAAGAAGATTCAAAGAGAGTGAGATGCCAGCTCCTTTCATTCAGTCAGTAGCTTCAAACATTTCTGGACGTTTTTCAATGGCAAAAATCAATGAATATTGTAAATGCACAAACAGTAATATCTCCACATTGCAAGGTGCAATTCTGAAATTTTTTGCTTTTTCCTGTTAATCCTAGCATGATAAAGAAGATTCAAAGAGAGTGAGATGCCAGCTCCTTTCATTCAGTCAGTAGCTTCAAACATTTCTGGTATATGAAAAACATGTTTTTCAATGGCAAAAATCAATGAATATTGTAAATGCACAAACAGTAATATCTCCACATTGCACGGTGCAATTCTGAAATTTTTAGCTTTTTCCTGTTAATCCTAGCATGATAAAGAAGATTCAAAGAGAGTGAGATGCCAGCTCCTTTCATTCAGTCAGTAGCTTCAAACATTTCTGGTATATGAAAAACATGTTTTTCAATGGCAAAAATCAATGAATATTGTAAATGCACAAACAGTAATATCTCCACATTGCAAGGTGCAATTCTGAAATTTTTTGCTTTTTCCTGTTAATCCTAGCATGATAAAGAAGATTCAAAGAGAGTGAGATGCCAGCTCCTTTCATTCAGTCAGTAGCTTCAAACATTTCTGGTATATGAAAAACATGTTTTTCAATGGCAAAAATCAATGAATATTGTAAATGCACAAACAGTAATATCTCCACATTGCAAGGTGCAATTCTGAAATTTTTTGCTTTTTCCTGCTAATCCTAGCATGATAAAGAAGATTCAAAGAGAGTGAGATGCCAGCTCCTTTCATTCAGTCAGTAGCTTCAAACATTTCTGGTATATGAAAAACATGTTTTTCAATGGCAAAAATCAATGAATATTGTAAATGCACAAACAGTAATATCTCCACATTGCACGGTGCAATTCTGAAATTTTTAGCTTTTTCCTGTTAATCCTAGCATGATAAAGAAGATTCAAAGAGAGTGAGATGCCAGCTCCTTTCATTCATTCAGTAGCTTCAAACATTTCTGGACGTTTTTCAATGGCAAAAATCAATGAATATTGTAAATGCACAAACAGTAATATCTCCACATTGCAAGGTGCAATTCTGAAATTTTTTGCTTTTTCCTGTTAATCCTAGCATGATAAAGAAGATTCAAATAGAGTGAGATGCCAGCTCCTTTCATTCAGTCAGTAGCTTCAAACATTTCTGGTATATGAAAAACATGTTTTTCAATGGCAAAAATCAATGAATATTGTAAATGCACAAACAGTAATATCTCCACATTGCAAGGTGCAATTCTGAAATTTTTTGCTTTTTCCTGTTAATCCTAGCATGATAAAGAAGATTCAAAGAGAGTGAGATGCCAGCTCCTTTCATTCAGTCAGTAGCTTCAAACATTTCTGGTATATGAAAAACATGTTTTTCAATGGCAAAAATCAATGAATATTGTAAATGCACAAACAGTAATATCTCCACATTGCAAGGTGCAATTCTGAAATTTTTTGCTTTTTCCTGCTAATCCTAGCATGATAAAGAAGATTCAAAGAGAGTGAGATGCCAGCTCCTTTCATTCAGTCAGTAGCTTCAAACATTTCTGGACGTTTTTCAATGGCAAAAATCAATGAATATTGTAAATGCACAAACAGTAATAACTCCACATTGCAAGGTGCAATTCTGAAATTTTTTGCTTTTTCCTGCTAATCCTAGCATGATAAAGAAGATTCAAAGAGAGTGAGATGCCAGCTCCTTTCATTCAGTCAGTAGCTTCAAACATTTCTGGTATATGAAAAACATGTTTTTCAATGGCAAAAATCAATGAATATTGTAAATGCACAAACAGTAATATCTCCACATTGCAAGGTGCAATTCTGAAATTTTTTGCTTTTTCCTGTTAATCCTAGCATGATAAAGAAGATTCAAAGAGAGTGAGATGCCAGCTCCTTTCATTCAGTCAGTAGCTTCAAACATTTCTGGTATATGAAAAACATGTTTTTCAATGGCAAAAATCAATGAATATTGTAAATGCACAAACAGTAATATCTCCACATTGCAAGGTGCAATTCTGAAATTTTTTGCTTTTTCCTGTTAATCCTAGCATGATAAAGAAGATTCAAAGAGAGTGAGATGCCAGCTCCTTTCATTCAGTCAGTAGCTTCAAACATTTCTGGTATATGAAAAACATGTTTTTCAATGGCAAAAATCAATGAATATTGTAAATGCACAAACAGTAATATCTCCACATTGCAAGGTGCAATTCTGAAATTTTTTGCTTTTTCCTGCTAATCCTAGCATGATAAAGAAGATTCAAAGAGAGTGAGATGCCAGCTCCTTTCATTCAGTCAGTAGCTTCAAACATTTCTGGTATATGAAAAACATGTTTTTCAATGGCAAAAATCAATGAATATTGTAAATGCACAAACAGTAATATCTCCACATTGCAAGGTGCAATTCTGAAATTTTTTGCTTTTTCCTGCTAATCCTAGCATGATAAAGAAGATTCAAAGAGAGTGAGATGCCAGCTCCTTTCATTCAGTCAGTAGCTTCAAACATTTCTGGTATATGAAAAACATGTTTTTCAATGGCAAAAATCAATGAATATTGTAAATGCACAAACAGTAATATCTCCACATTGCAAGGTGCAATTCTGAAATTTTTTGCTTTTTCCTGCTAATCCTAGCATGATAAAGAAGATTCAAAGAGAGTGAGATGCCAGCTCCTTTCATTCAGTCAGTAGCTTCAAACATTTCTGGTATATGAAAAACATGTTTTTCAATGGCAAAAATCAATGAATATTGTAAATGCACAAACAGTAATATCTCCACATTGCACGGTGCAATTCTGAAATTTTTAGCTTTTTCCTGTTAATCCTAGCATGATAAAGAAGATTCAAAGAGAGTGAGATGCCAGCTCCTTTCATTCAGTCAGTAGCTTCAAACATTTCTGGTATATGAAAAACATGTTTTTCAATGGCAAAAATCAATGAATATTGTAAATGCACAAACAGTAATATCTCCACATTGCAAGGTGCAATTCTGAAATTTTTTGCTTTTTCCTGCTAATCCTAGCATGATAAAGAAGATTCAAAGAGAGTGAGATGCCAGCTCCTTTCATTCAGTCAGTAGCTTCAAACATTTCTGGTATATGAAAAACATGTTTTTCAATGGCAAAAATCAATGAATATTGTAAATGCACAAACAGTAATATCTCCACATTGCACGGTGCAATTCTGAAATTTTTAGCTTTTTCCTGTTAATCCTAGCATGATAAAGAAGATTCAAAGAGAGTGAGATGCCAGCTCCTTTCATTCAGTCAGTAGCTTCAAACATTTCTGGACGTTTTTCAATGGCAAAAATCAATGAATATTGTAAATGCACAAACAGTAATATCTCCACATTGCAAGGTGCAATTCTGAAATTTTTTGCTTTTTCCTGTTAATCCTAGCATGATAAAGAAGATTCAAAGAGAGTGAGATGCCAGCTCCTTTCATTCAGTCAGTAGCTTCAAACATTTCTGGTATATGAAAAACATGTTTTTCAATGGCAAAAATCAATGAATATTGTAAATGCACAAACAGTAATATCTCCACATTGCAAGGTGCAATTCTGAAATTTTTTGCTTTTTCCTGTTAATCCTAGCATGATAAAGAAGATTCAAAGAGAGTGAGATGCCAGCTCCTTTCATTCAGTCAGTAGCTTCAAACATTTCTGGTATATGAAAAACATGTTTTTCAATGGCAAAAATCAATGAATATTGTAAATGCACAAACAGTAATATCTCCACATTGCAAGGTGCAATTCTGAAATTTTTTGCTTTTTCCTGCTAATCCTAGCATGATAAAGAAGATTCAAAGAGAGTGAGATGCCAGCTCCTTTCATTCAGTCAGTAGCTTCAAACATTTCTGGTATATGAAAAACATGTTTTTCAATGGCAAAAATCAATGAATATTGTAAATGCACAAACAGTAATATCTCCACATTGCAAGGTGCAATTCTGAAATTTTTTGCTTTTTCCTGCTAATCCTAGCATGATAAAGAAGATTCAAAGAGAGTGAGATGCCAGCTCCTTTCATTCAGTCAGTAGCTTCAAACATTTCTGGTATATGAAAAACATGTTTTTCAATGGCAAAAATCAATGAATATTGTAAATGCACAAACAGTAATATCTCCACATTGCAAGGTGCAATTCTGAAATTTTTTGCTTTTTCCTGCTAATCCTAGCATGATAAAGAAGATTCAAAGAGAGTGAGATGCCAGCTCCTTTCATTCAGTCAGTAGCTTCAAACATTTCTGGTATATGAAAAACATGTTTTTCAATGGCAAAAATCAATGAATATTGTAAATGCACAAACAGTAATATCTCCACATTGCACGGTGCAATTCTGAAATTTTTAGCTTTTTCCTGTTAATCCTAGCATGATAAAGAAGATTCAAAGAGAGTGAGATGCCAGCTCCTTTCATTCAGTCAGTAGCTTCAAACATTTCTGGTATATGAAAAACATGTTTTTCAATGGCAAAAATCAATGAATATTGTAAATGGACAAACAGTAATATCTCCACATTGCACGGTGCAATTCTGAAATTTTTTGCTTTTTCCTGTTAATCCTAGCATGATAAAGAAGATTCAAAGAGAGTGAGATGCCAGCTCCTTTCATTCAGTCAGTAGCTTCAAACATTTCTGGTATATGAAAAACATGTTTTTCAATGGCAAAAATCAATGAATATTGTAAATGCACAAACAGTAATATCTCCACATTGCAAGGTGCAATTCTGAAATTTTTTGCTTTTTCCTGTTAATCCTAGCATGATAAAGAAGATTCAAAGAGAGTGAGATGCCAGCTCCTTTCATTCAGTCAGTAGCTTCAAACATTTCTGGTATATGAAAAACATGTTTTTCAATGGCAAAAATCAATGAATATTGTAAATGCACAAACAGTAATATCTCCACATTGCAAGGTGCAATTCTGAAATTTTTTGCTTTTTCCTGTTAATCCTAGCATGATAAAGAAGATTCAAAGAGAGTGAGATGCCAGCTCCTTTCATTCAGTCAGTAGCTTCAAACATTTCTGGTATATGAAAAACATGTTTTTCAATGGCAAAAATCAATGAATATTGTAAATGCACAAACAGTAATATCTCCACATTGCAAGGTGCAATTCTGAAATTTTTTGCTTTTTCCTGCTAATCCTAGCATGATAAAGAAGATTCAAAGAGAGTGAGATGCCAGCTCCTTTCATTCAGTCAGTAGCTTCAAACATTTCTGGTATATGAAAAACATGTTTTTCAATGGCAAAAATCAATGAATATTGTAAATGCACAAACAGTAATATCTCCACATTGCAAGGTGCAATTCTGAAATTTTTTGCTTTTTCCTGCTAATCCTAGCATGATAAAGAAGATTCAAAGAGAGTGAGATGCCAGCTCCTTTCATTCAGTCAGTAGCTTCAAACATTTCTGGTATATGAAAAACATGTTTTTCAATGGCAAAAATCAATGAATATTGTAAATGCACAAACAGTAATATCTCCACATTGCACGGTGCAATTCTGAAATTTTTAGCTTTTTCCTGTTAATCCTAGCATGATAAAGAAGATTCAAAGAGAGTGAGATGCCAGCTCCTTTCATTCAGTCAGTAGCTTCAAACATTTCTGGTATATGAAAAACGTTTTTCAATGGCAAAAATCAATGAATATTGTAAATGCACAAACAGTAATATCTCCACATTGCAAGGTGCAATTCTGAAATTTTTTGCTTTTTCCTGCTAATCCTAGCATGATAAAGAAGATTCAAAGAGAGTGAGATGCCAGCTCCTTTCATTCAGTCAGTAGCTTCAAACATTTCTGGTATATGAAAAACATGTTTTTCAATGGCAAAAATCAATGAATATTGTAAATGCACAAACAGTAATATCTCCACATTGCAAGGTGCAATTCTGAAATTTTTTGCTTTTTCCTGCTAATCCTAGCATGATAAAGAAGATTCAAAGAGAGTGAGATGCCAGCTCCTTTCATTCAGTCAGTAGCTTCAAACATTTCTGGTATATGAAAAACATGTTTTTCAATGGCAAAAATCAATGAATATTGTAAATGCACAAACAGTAATATCTCCACATTGCACGGTGCAATTCTGAAATTTTTAGCTTTTTCCTGTTAATCCTAGCATGATAAAGAAGATTCAAAGAGAGTGAGATGCCAGCTCCTTTCATTCAGTCAGTAGCTTCAAACATTTCTGGTATATGAAAAACATGTTTTTCAATGGCAAAAATCAATGAATATTGTAAATGCACAAACAGTAATATCTCCACATTGCAAGGTGCAATTCTGAAATTTTTTGCTTTTTCCTGCTAATCCTAGCATGATAAAGAAGATTCAGAGTGAGATGCCAGCTCCTTTCATTAAGTCAGTAGCTTCAAACATTTCTGGTATATGAAAAACATGTTTTTCAATGGCAAAAATCAATGAATATTGTAAATGCACAAACAGTAATATCTCCACATTGCACGGTGCAATTCTGAAATTTTTAGCTTTTTCCTGTTAATCCTAGCATGATAAAGAAGATTCAAAGAGAGTGAGATGCCAGCTCCTTTCATTCAGTCAGTAGCTTCAAACATTTCTGGTATATGAAAAACATGTTTTTCAATGGCAAAAATCAATGAATATTGTAAATGCACAAACAGTAATATCTCCACATTGCAAGGTGCAATTCTGAAATTTTTTGCTTTTTCCTGTTAATCCTAGCATGATAAAGAAGATTCAAAGAGAGTGAGATGCCAGCTCCTTTCATTCAGTCAGTAGCTTCAAACATTTCTGGTATATGAAAAACATGTTTTTCAATGGCAAAAATCAATGAATATTGTAAATGCACAAACAGTAATATCTCCACATTGCAAGGTGCAATTCTGAAATTTTTTGCTTTTTCCTGCTAATCCTAGCATGATAAAGAAGATTCAAAGAGAGTGAGATGCCAGCTCCTTTCATTCAGTCAGTAGCTTCAAACATTTCTGGTATATGAAAAACATGTTTTTCAATGGCAAAAATCAATGAATATTGTAAATGCACAAACAGTAATATCTCCACATTGCAAGGTGCAATTCTGAAATTTTTTGCTTTTTCCTGCTAATCCTAGCATGATAAAGAAGATTCAAAGAGAGTGAGATGCCAGCTCCTTTCATTCAGTCAGTAGCTTCAAACATTTCTGGTATATGAAAAACATGTTTTTCAATGGCAAAAATCAATGAATATTGTAAATGCACAAACAGTAATATCTCCACATTGCACGGTGCAATTCTGAAATTTTTAGCTTTTTCCTGTTAATCCTAGCATGATAAAGAAGATTCAAAGAGAGTGAGATGCCAGCTCCTTTCATTCAGTCAGTAGCTTCAAACATTTCTGGACGTTTTTCAATGGCAAAAATCAATGAATATTGTAAATGCACAAACAGTAATATCTCCACATTGCAAGGTGCAATTCTGAAATTTTTTGCTTTTTCCTGTTAATCCTAGCATGATAAAGAAGATTCAAAGAGAGTGAGATGCCAGCTCCTTTCATTCAGTCAGTAGCTTCAAACATTTCTGGTATATGAAAAACATGTTTTTCAATGGCAAAAATCAATGAATATTGTAAATGCACAAACAGTAATATCTCCACATTGCACGGTGCAATTCTGAAATTTTTAGCTTTTTCCTGTTAATCCTAGCATGATAAAGAAGATTCAAAGAGAGTGAGATGCCAGCTCCTTTCATTCAGTCAGTAGCTTCAAACATTTCTGGTATATGAAAAACATGTTTTTCAATGGCAAAAATCAATGAATATTGTAAATGCACAAACAGTAATATCTCCACATTGCAAGGTGCAATTCTGAAATTTTTTGCTTTTTCCTGTTAATCCTAGCATGATAAAGAAGATTCAAAGAGAGTGAGATGCCAGCTCCTTTCATTCAGTCAGTAGCTTCAAACATTTCTGGTATATGAAAAACATGTTTTTCAATGGCAAAAATCAATGAATATTGTAAATGCACAAACAGTAATATCTCCACATTGCACGGTGCAATTCTGAAATTTTTAGCTTTTTCCTGTTAATCCTAGCATGATAAAGAAGATTCAAAGAGAGTGAGATGCCAGCTCCTTTCATTCAGTCAGTAGCTTCAAACATTTCTGGACGTTTTTCAATGGCAAAAATCAATGAATATTGTAAATGCACAAACAGTAATATCTCCACATTGCAAGGTGCAATTCTGAAATTTTTTGCTTTTTCCTGTTAATCCTAGCATGATAAAGAAGATTCAAAGAGAGTGAGATGCCAGCTCCTTTCATTCAGTCAGTAGCTTCAAACATTTCTGGTATATGAAAAACATGTTTTTCAATGGCAAAAATCAATGAATATTGTAAATGCACAAACAGTAATATCTCCACATTGCACGGTGCAATTCTGAAATTTTTAGCTTTTTCCTGTTAATCCTAGCATGATAAAGAAGATTCAAAGAGAGTGAGATGCCAGCTCCTTTCATTCAGTCAGTAGCTTCAAACATTTCTGGTATATGAAAAACATGTTTTTCAATGGCAAAAATCAATGAATATTGTAAATGCACAAACAGTAATATCTCCACATTGCAAGGTGCAATTCTGAAATTTTTTGCTTTTTCCTGTTAATCCTAGCATGATAAAGAAGATTCAAAGAGAGTGAGATGCCAGCTCCTTTCATTCAGTCAGTAGCTTCAAACATTTCTGGTATATGAAAAACATGTTTTTCAATGGCAAAAATCAATGAATATTGTAAATGCACAAACAGTAATATCTCCACATTGCAAGGTGCAATTCTGAAATTTTTTGCTTTTTCCTGCTAATCCTAGCATGATAAAGAAGATTCAAAGAGAGTGAGATGCCAGCTCCTTTCATTCATTCAGTAGCTTCAAACATTTCTGGACGTTTTTCAATGGCAAAAATCAATGAATATTGTAAATGCACAAACAGTAATATCTCCACATTGCAAGGTGCAATTCTGAAATTTTTGCTTTTTCCTGTTAATCCTAGCATGATAAAGAAGATTCAAATAGAGTGAGATGCCAGCTCCTTTCATTCAGTCAGTAGCTTCAAACATTTCTGGTATATGAAAAACATGTTTTTCAATGGCAAAAATCAATGAATATTGTAAATGCACAAACAGTAATATCTCCACATTGCAAGGTGCAATTCTGAAATTTTTTGCTTTTTCCTGTTAATCCTAGCATGATAAAGAAGATTCAAAGAGAGTGAGATGCCAGCTCCTTTCATTCAGTCAGTAGCTTCAAACATTTCTGGTATATGAAAAACATGTTTTTCAATGGCAAAAAATCAATGAATATTGTAAATGCACAAACAGTAATATCTCCACATTGCAAGGTGCAATTCTGAAATTTTTTGCTTTTTCCTGCTAATCCTAGCATGATAAAGAAGATTCAAAGAGAGTGAGATGCCAGCTCCTTTCATTCAGTCAGTAGCTTCAAACATTTCTGGTTAAAAAACGTTTTTCAATGGCAAAAATCAATGAATATTGTAAATGCACAAACAGTAATAACTCCACATTGCAAGGTGCAATTCTGAAATTTTTTGCTTTTTCCTGCTAATCCTAGCATGATAAAGAAGATTCAAAGAGAGTGAGATGCCAGCTCCTTTCATTCAGTCAGTAGCTTCAAACATTTCTGGTATATGAAAAACATGTTTTTCAATGGCAATAATCAATGAATATTGTAAATGCACAAACAGTAATATCTCCACATTGCACGGTGCAATTCTGAAATTTTTAGCTTTTTCCTGTTAATCCTAGCATGATAAAGAAGATTCAAAGAGAGTGAGATGCCAGCTCCTTTCATTCAGTCAGTAGCTTCAAACATTTCTGGTATATGAAAAACATGTTTTTCAATGGCAAAAATCAATGAATATTGTAAATGCACAAACAGTAATATCTCCACATTGCAAGGTGCAATTCTGAAATTTTTTGCTTTTTCCTGCTAATCCTAGAATGATAAAGAAGATTCAAAGAGAGTGAGATGCCAGCTCCTTTCATTCAGTCAGTAGCTTCAAACATTTCTGGTATATGAAAAACGTTTTTCAATGGCAAAAATCAATGAATATTGTAAATGCACAAACAGTAATATCTCCACATTGCACGGTGCAATTCTGAAATTTTTAGCTTTTTCCTGTTAATCCTAGCATGATAAAGAAGATTCAAAGAGAGTGAGATGCCAGCTCCTTTCATTCAGTCAGTAGCTTCAAACATTTCTGGTATATGAAAAACATGTTTTTCAATGGCAAAAATCAATGAATATTGTAAATGCACAAACAGTAATATCTCCACATTGCAAGGTGCAATTCTGAAATTTTTTGCTTTTTCCTGCTAATCCTAGCATGATAAAGAAGATTCAAAGAGAGTGAGATGCCAGCTCCTTTCATTCAGTCAGTAGCTTCAAACATTTCTGGTATATGAAAAACATGTTTTTCAATGGCAAAAATCAATGAATATTGTAAATGGACAAACAGTAATATCTCCACATTGCACGGTGCAATTCTGAAATTTTTTGCTTTTTCCTGTTAATCCTAGCATGATAAAGAAGATTCAAAGAGAGTGAGATGCCAGCTCCTTTCATTCAGTCAGTAGCTTCAAACATTTCTGGTATATGAAAAACATGTTTTTCAATGGCAAAAATCAATGAATATTGTAAATGCACAAACAGTAATATCTCCACATTGCAAGGTGCAATTCTGAAATTTTTGCTTTTTCCTGCTAATCCTAGCATGATAAAGAAGATTCAAAGAGAGTGAGATGCCAGCTCCTTTCATTCAGTCAGTAGCTTCAAACATTTCTGGTATATGAAAAACATGTTTTTCAATGGCAAAAATCAATGAATATTGTAAATGCACAAACAGTAATATCTCCACATTGCAAGGTGCAATTCTGAAATTTTTTGCTTTTTCCTGTTAATCCTAGCATGATAAAGAAGATTCAAAGAGAGTGAGATGCCAGCTCCTTTCATTCAGTCAGTAGCTTCAAACATTTCTGGTATATGAAAAACATGTTTTTCAATGGCAAAAATCAATGAATATTGTAAATGCACAAACAGTAATATCTCCACATTGCAAGGTGCAATTCTGAAATTTTTTGCTTTTTCCTGCTAATCCTAGCATGATAAAGAAGATTCAAAGAGAGTGAGATGCCAGCTCCTTTCATTCAGTCAGTAGCTTCAAACATTTCTGGTATATGAAAAACATGTTTTTCAATGGCAAAAATCAATGAATATTGTAAATGCACAAACAGTAATATCTCCACATTGCAAGGTGCAATTCTGAAATTTTTTGCTTTTTCCTGCTAATCCTAGCATGATAAAGAAGATTCAAAGAGAGTGAGATGCCAGCTCCTTTCATTCAGTCAGTAGCTTCAAACATTTCTGGTATATGAAAAACATGTTTTTCAATGGCAAAAATCAATGAATATTGTAAATGCACAAACAGTAATATCTCCACATTGCAAGGTGCAATTCTGAAATTTTTTGCTTTTTCCTGCTAATCCTAGCATGATAAAGAAGATTCAAAGAGAGTGAGATGCCAGCTCCTTTCATTCAGTCAGTAGCTTCAAACATTTCTGGTATATGAAAAACATGTTTTTCAATGGCAAAAATCAATGAATATTGTAAATGCACAAACAGTAATATCTCCACATTGCAAGGTGCAATTCTGAAATTTTTTGCTTTTTCCTGCTAATCCTAGCATGATAAAGAAGATTCAAAGAGAGTGAGATGCCAGCTCCTTTCATTCAGTCAGTAGCTTCAAACATTTCTGGTATATGAAAAACATGTTTTTCAATGGCAAAAATCAATGAATATTGTAAATGCACAAACAGTAATATCTCCACATTGCACGGTGCAATTCTGAAATTTTTAGCTTTTTCCTGTTAATCCTAGCATGATAAAGAAGATTCAAAGAGAGTGAGATGCCAGCTCCTTTCATTCAGTCAGTAGCTTCAAACATTTCTGGTATATGAAAAACATGTTTTTCAATGGCAAAAATCAATGAATATTGTAAATGCACAAACAGTAATATCTCCACATTGCAAGGTGCAATTCTGAAATTTTTTGCTTTTTCTGCTAATCCTAGCATGATAAAGAAGATTCAGAGTGAGATGCCAGCTCTTTCATTAAGTCAGTAGCTTCAAACATTTCTGGTATATGAAAAACATGTTTTTCAATGGCAAAAATCAATGAATATTGTAAATGCACAAACAGTAATATCTCCACATTGCACGGTTGCAATTCTGCAATTTTTAGCTTTTTCCTGTTAATCCTAGCATGATAAAGAAGATTCAAAGAGACGTG